>NC_057795.1:471058034-471358034 GCF_018294505.1 Triticum aestivum | reverse complement strand
CGGACTACGCCGCGACATAGCCCGACACAGAGGCGCGGCACACCCCCTCCGCTTCACTGATGAAGTAATGGAACATGAATTCCCAGAAGGGTTTAAACCCGTCAACATCGAGTCATATGATGGCACAATAGACCCCGCAGTGTGGATCGAGGATTTTCTTCTCCACATTCACATAGCCCGCGGTGATGACCTACATGCCATCAAGTATCTCCCACTCAAGCTTAAAGGGCCAGCCAGACACTGGCTGAATAGCCTGCCAGCAAACTCCATTGGCAGTTGGGAAAATCTTGAGGACGCATTCCTCGATAACTTCCAGGGCACCTACATGCGACCACTGGATGCTGACGACCTAAGTCACATTACCCAACAGCCCGGAGAGTCAGCCAGGAAATTCTGGACTCGGTTCCTAACTAAAAAGAACCAAATTGTCGATTGTCTGGACGCCGAGGCCCTAGCGGCCTTTAAGCATAATATCCGTGACGAGTGGCTTGCCCAACACCTCGGCCAACAAAAACCGAAGACCATGGCGGCACTCACGACACTAATGACCCGCTTTTGCATGGGTGAGGACAATTGGCTGGCTCGCAGCAACACCGCGCCAGGAAACCCTGGCACTTCAGATATCCGTGATAGTAACGGAAAGCCACGGCGCAACAGACACAAGCGTCGAAACAATGGCGACAATGCTGAGGATACGACAATTAATGCCGGATTCAGCAACTCCAAAATCCGGTCAGCGGAATAAGCCGTTCAAAAGAAACAATTCGGGATCGTCTAGTCTGGACCGCATACTCGACCGCTCGTGCCAGATTCACGGCACCCCCGATAAACCAGCCAATCACACTAACAGAGATTGTTGGGTGTTCAAACAGGCCTGCAAGATAAATGCCGAGAATAAGGACAAGGGGGTGCACAACGATGATGACAAGGAGCCCCGACGTCCGAACACTGGAGGACAGAAGAAATTTCCCCCCATGTAAAAATAGTGAACATGATCTATGCCACTTACATCCCCAAACGGGAGCGAAAACGTGCACTTAGGGACGTCTATGCGATGGAGCCCGTCGCCCCAAAATTCAACCCATGGTCATCCTTCCCGATCACCTTTGATCGTCGGGACCATCCCACCAGCATCCGTCACAGCGGCTCAGCCGCATTGGTCCTTGACCCAATCATCGACGGGTTCCACCTCACGCGAGTCCTCATGGATGGTGGCAGCAGCCTGAACCCGCTTTATCAGGACATCGTGTGCAAAATCGGCATCGATCCGTCACAGGTCAAACCCACCAAAACGACCTTCAAAGGTGTAGTTCCAGGGGTAGAGGCCCGCTGCACGGGCTCAATAACACTGGAAGTGGTCTTCGGATCTCCGGATAACTTCCGAAGCGAGGAGTTAATCTTCGATATCGTCCCTTTCCGTAGTGGCTACCATGCACTACTTGGACGAACCGCGTTTGCTCGATTCAATGCGATACCACACTATGCATACCTCAAGCTCAAGATGCCAGGACCTCACGGGGTCATAACAGTCAATGGAAATACAGACCGCTCCCTCCGTATGGAAGAGCACACTGCGGCCCTCGAGGCAGAAGTACAAAGCAGCCTCCTCCAACAAACAGCCAATCCGGCAACGACATCCCCGAACACCGCCAAGCGAGTCCGGAGTACCCCGCAACAGGACCGTCAGGCACGCCAGGAGCTCAATTAGCAACCCGGCCTCCACCCCAGCTCCATTCAAGTGGCGTTCGTGCCACGCGTACACAACTACGCGCTCAACATACCATGGGCATAGGTGGAGGCGAGACGACAATGCGGCCGGAGTGCGGTTCAGCCGCCATGAGGCCCGCAGACCATTTTTTTTCAGGACCCCACTTTCGGGAAGCCCCTTCAGAGAGATCGGATAATTAGACTCATTACAGAGGGGACACCAAGGAGGCAAGAGGCTTTGCACACAAGGGAATACACAGGTGGTCTTCTTCAATGATCGTTATACCTGTTCTTACATACCCACATGTAGCCTGCCCTTGGATAGGACATGTCAAATAGTCCTATTTCTTTCTTCTTAATGCATTAATTGTACACCTACGCCTTGCCATATTGCCATATTGCGTCAGCTTCTTATTACTATCTTCATATTTTCCGTTGAATATTTATTCAATATTGCATCCATACATTTTGGTACGCTAAGTTTGCCAGGGGCTTCTTATCGAGCCCCATAATATGGAAAGAAAAGTCCGAACACTTTCGACAGTGCGGCACCCTGAACTTATAGCATTATATGCATCAGCTCCGAATCATGTCTTGGGTCAATAGTTGGGTTAGCCTGGCTCCCTTGTTTTGGTACCTTACGTTCCGTTATATCGGCTAAGGTAGCGCAGGGAGAACTACTGCGATTGTGTCCCGGTTCTTTCGGACGAGCACCTCAGTAGAGAAAGCCGAAAACTGACCGTCATGATGCGGCGAGAGCTGGTTGTTGTTCACGAGGTACTAAATCCCTAAAAAAATCCGCTTAAGGCGAGGAATCGGCCTTGCCAGATTTAGGCGTGTATAACGCCCCAGCTCGGCCTTCCGAATACTAGGGGCTTCGCCGAAATTTAAAATTATAGACTTCTATGGCCAAGTGAGAGTTATAAAGCCGAATAGTCCAATTGCCTTGTTCACTGCGCCAAACACCTCCTTAAAGGACCAAGAATTTGGAAAAAGAGTGTTTGGGTTTTCCACGAACACCCCAGTACTTGTTACAAGGGGCGGAAGCCGACGACTGGCCTACTTTCAGATTTTGATAAACGGCCGTAGAGAAGGTAATATTTTAAATCAAACAAAGCGTTATATAGCGCAATCAAACTCGTCCTCATATCACACAGACGACCTGAGTACATTTACTCGAAAATAATGTTCTTAGGACATTCATTCGCCACAAGCCGAGCGCCTTTCATAACGCAATTATAATACTTTTTGGGGTAGCGATGCTCCTTGCCCTTCGGGGTTCCATCCTTCACGAGCTTCTCAGCATCCAGTTTGGCCCAATGCATCTTCGCGCGGGCAAAGGCCCGTCGGGCACCCTCAATACATACAGACTGCTTGATAACTTCTAGCCGTGGACAGGCATGCACCATCCGCTTCACCAGGCCAAAGTAGCTGTCGGGCAGGGGCTCGCTAGGCCACATCCGGACTATGAGGTCCTTCATGGCCTGTTCGGCCGCATTGTGGAGTTCGACCAACTGCTTCAGTTGGTCACTCAGAGGCATCGGGTGTTCGGCCCCAGTATATTGGGACCAGAATAGCTTCTCCGTAGAGCTCCCCTCTTCAGCGTGATAGAAATCCGCGGCATCCAAAATGCTGCGTGGCAGATCTGCGAATGCCCCTGGAGAGCTCCGGATTCGTGTAAGTAAAAGAAATGACTCCTCCACATGCTTGCTTTGCATAAAGAATGCCTTACCCTCCGCTATCTTCTTGGCTGCCTAGATTTCCTGGAGGGCCTTTTGGGCTTCGGCCTTGGCGTCGGCCGCGCTCTGGAGGGCCTTTGCAAGCTCAGACACTTGCGTCTTGTAGTCATGGTCCAGGGAGTCAAACTTCTTGCCGAGCTCCTGGAGCTCCTGCTGTACCTCTCCCACCCGAGCATCTTGCTTCTCTCGCTCGGTGCACTCCGTATCCGCCTTGGCTTCGGCTGTGGACAACGCTTCCTTCAGGGCCACCACTTCGGTCGTGGTCCCTATCAAAAGCCATGATGCTTTTTATTAGCATCACCAACTTTTTATCCTCTATACGACATATGCATGGGGTTCCACTTACCTTTGTTCTCCTCGAGCTGCTTCTTCACGAGGTCGAGCTCTTCTTTGGCCTGCCCTAGTTCGCGCTTGAGTCCGGCAACCTCAGCCATGCGCGCAGCAGCGGTCAGCAGCAGTGCCTGTTTGTTCATACAGACAAATATTATTAGCATCCTACGGTTTTTTATTTGACCCTCCGTTTGGCTTTTCTTTCCGAACACCAACCAGAGTATTAGGGGCTACTGTCTATCAGGTGATATTTCCTCACACTTTTTTTACCTCAAAGCCTGTTAGTAGGCTGGTGCAGGCTTCGGTCAATCCGCTCTTGGCGAACCGAACCTTCTCAATCATCGTACCCATGAGCGTACGGTGTTCATCCTTGATGGAAGCGCCTCGAAGCACTTCCAACAAATTATCCGATGCCTCAGGCTGGGCGGAGGTCATCGGCACGGCCGGCTCGCCCTCCTTTGCGAGGGACTGCTTACTAGAATCCGGAACCTTTGTAGGCTCGGGCGCAGTAACCGGCTGGGAGCCAGACTTGTTGTGGCTCCTGTCAGCATAATCCATGGGGTTCCCGCCCCCCATGTGTCTGGCGCCCGAGATTTTGCCTTGGGGCGTCTCCAGAACCATCGCCTCCTGCGCTGGCATCGTCCGAGACAACACCTCAGTGTCATCCATAGGTCGTGGGGAGGTTGCCGTCGGGAGTGAATACATCTCCGACTCGTTCAGAGACTCCTCCGAAGAGGACTCCTCGAGATCGGACCCGGCCGGACTTCATATACGTGTTCGGCGTCATTACAAACCGTGAGGTCAAAGTCGCATGTAAAATATTATGGAATGCAGATACTTACGACCTCGCCCGGGGATTGCCCCTGGGCAGCCACTCCTCGTCGCTGAACGCGGCGGTAGTGGAGTGATCTGGAAAGGAATCCTTTCCCTTCTTCGGCGTCCCGGCCTCCCCCGACGGGGCGGCCTTCCTTTTCTTCTCCTCCCTAGCACGGGGAGGAGGCATCTCTTCATGTTTTCCCCCGTCTTCAGGGGGGAATCTTCCTCGTCGTATTCGGATGACGATTCTATCACAGCCTTGCGTCAGAGACCTTTTTTGGTCCCTGCTGAGGGAGTCTTGGATTAGGGGGTATCCGGACAGCGGACTATGTTCATCGTCCGGACTATTGAAGCGTGAAGATACAAGACTCAAGACTTCGGCCCGTGTCCGGATGGGACTCTCCTTTGCATGGAAGACAAGCTTGGCGATCCGGATATTATATTTCCTTCCTTGTAACCAACTCCATGTAAACCCTAGCCCTCTCTGATATCTATATAAACCGTAGAGGATGGTCCTTAGAAGGCCAATCACAATTACAATCATACCATCATAGGCTAGCTCTTAGGGTTTAGCCTCTATGATCTCGCGGTAGATCTACTCTTGTACTACTCATATCTTCAATATTAATCAAGCAGGAAGTAGGGTTTTACCTCCATCGAGAGGGCCCGAACCTGGGTAAACATTGTGTCCCTTGCTTCCTGTTACCATCAGCCTAAGACGCACAGATCGGGACCCCTACCCGAGATCCGCCGGTTTTGACACCGACATTGGTGCTTTCATTGAGAGTTCCTCTGTGTCGTCGCTTTGAGGCTTGATGGTGTCTTCAATCGTCAACAACATGGTCCAGGGTGAGACTTTTCTCCCCGAACAGATCTTTGTGTCCGACGGCTTCGCACTGCGGGCCAATTCGCTTGGCCAGCTAGAGCAGATCGATAGCTACGCCCCTGGCCACCAGATCAGGTTCAGAAACATGAACTACACAGCGGATATCCGCGGAGACTTGATCTTCGCTGAATTCGGCCATGTGCCAGGAGCGCTGGACAGTCACAACGAGCACAGCCTAGACCTACTGTCAGACAACGCTCGGGATACCATCCCTGCAATAGCCCGGGATCTAAATCCGGAACAGGTTGTGTTGCCTAAGGACGACCCCGCCCCACAAGCCGCATACTCATCGGCGGTGGAGCCCAAAACAGGTCTCACCTCTATTGAGGCCTGTAACCTCGGGCCCCCGGACTCGTATCCGGTTGTTGGTCCCGGTCTGCATGCCCTCGAGCTAGTCAAACTAGGTTGGGCTCCGGTTTACCGCTGTGGACATCTTCCAGCACTCGCCCTTTGGCGACATGCTGAACTCATTAAAGTCTCTCTCTTTGTCAGGCGGCTCTGGGCCGAACTATATCCGGCATGAATGGGAAACACGCGACGAAGGAATTCGTTGCCCACCCACCACCCACTACATTGCCATAGTCGATAATTTAACCGACGTGCTTAACTTTGACTATGAAGACATCGACGGTATGGACGACGATGCAGAGGACGTACAGGGGCCACCGTTCAAAGGGCGGCGGACAGCCACCTCTTTATACGATATATATATGGTGGATACTCCGAAGGAAACCAATGGCGACGAGGCAACGGAGGATAACCCCTCAAAGGGAAAAGCAAAGTACGAACGTCTTCGGCGCCACTCCAAGCCCCGCCATATCAATACCGGTACCGGAGATGAAAGCAATCCGGATAGTGCCAAAGAAGAATACAGCCCTGATCAGACTACCTTCAAGCAGGCTAGACAGGCCACAATGGGATACTTGGAGAGGGACAATTATACACCCCCCTTCGAAGACGAGGTAAGCCTCGGCAATGTTGAATTCAGCGTGCCCGAAGATCCAGTGGAACAAATTCGCTTCAAGCGACGGCTCATGGCCACGGCAAGGAGCCTGCAAAGGAAGCAAGAGCAGCTTAAAGCCGACCAGGATTTGCTAATGGATAGGGGGACCAAGATCCTAGCCACTAAAAAGTACGGACTCGACCGCCCTAACAAAGGGCATATGCGGCACAACTGGCTACCTCAACTTAAGCAGGCGATCCAAAGGCACACAACCTGACGTCCGCACACCACTACAGTCCAAGACAGCAAGAAGGATACACGAAGAGGCATCCTCAAGCCTCGGCGCAATGGCCATAAACGTCAAGTTAGGGAAGCTGGTGCCAAGTTCCGCAACTTCTAGTCCGGTCGGCAGACAAAGAACAGCTCAAGCCTATTCGGCCCAAGCCACAAACTTGATCAACCATGTGAAATTCACGGTACTCCAAGAAGGATGGCAAAACATACCAATAGAGAATGCTGGATCCTCAAAACAAAGCGACTAGTCGTGTGTCGAAAATAATGAAGGGAGGCGTCTAGTCAAAAGACCCCCAGGGCACAACAGTATGGCCGATCGCCCCCCATCATACAAACCACAACAATTCAATTGACGTACCCCCAGACCTAGTAGTACAGGGGCTCCATAATACACAAAGCCCCCGCGGGTATGAATCTACAAACAACACCTTCTACAAGACGTCAGATGCAAAGGCCAAGTTCATTGGCCCACCGCTCTAACGGTTGTTTTCAGATAACCAACAAACACCACATCATCGGCGCATCCCCCCTCATACGGTAACTCACCGTCTGCTAACGGATTGAACCACACTGACTAGATTCCACGTGGTAAACTGTAAGGCCAACACCAGTGATATACTCACGCCTACGTACAAGCCCAACCCCGCCACTAGAGCGGAAATCATACAGCTGCCGAAGTAACAAGTCGTGCATGCATATCAATATTTTGATATGACAGCCAATTATCCTAACACCAACTAAGGAGTCCGGGCTACTTCTCGGTATAGCGGCTGGGGTCACCAGGGTCCGATCAAGAACCTTGAGACCAACCACGGGAGAAAGCTCGGCTGCCTCCAAACATTTACCTTCACAAACTAACTTTTATGCAGAACAGGATTGGCGGTGTGGAATCGGCCCGGACACACAAGGACAGGACCATGCAGGTAGAAGGCAGTCCAGATTCACTTTAGATCCATTCACAGGCCCCACCAGTCCGGCCATCACAGGTTCCGCCAAAAACCATTCTTTTTTCATAATCATAAATCGCACTCATATGCATAGACATATTATCCTACTGCAATGCGTAGACTTACATAACATGCGTCGGCCGTCGTTTATCATCGACGGCTCTTTGCCACAAAACGGCAGCCACGCTTCGTGTTACGCCTGGTTATTCCAGGGGCTTCACAAGACGGCAACAAAGTCCGACCACCTTTTCGGTCGCTCGGCACCCCGAACTTATAGCACTATATGCATCAGCTCCGAATCATGTCTTGGGTCATTGGTTGGGTTTGCCCGGCTCCCATGTTTTGGTACCTTACGTTCCGTTCCGTCGGCTAAGGTAGCGCTGGGAGAACTACTGCGATTGTGTCCCGGTTCTACCGGACGAGCGCCTTAGTAGAGAAAGCCGAAAACCGATTGTCATGATGCAGCGAGAGCGGGTCAGCTGTTCGAGAGGTTGTAAAATCCTTAAAGATTTATTCCGCATAACGCCATCATAATTGCAGACTGCGATGGATTAGTCTTCCGATCAGGCGCCAATAGAGCCCCTAGTTTGGCCTTCCGAACACTAGGGGCTGCGCCAACCATACTCGAATTCCTATGGCTAAGTGAGAGTAGTAAAGCCCTATAGTCCGATTGCCTGTTTCGTGGTGAGAAACACCTCCTCACAAGGACCCAATCATGGGATAAAGAGTGTTCAGGAATATCCCGAACACCCCCGTACTTCTCACGTGGGGGCTGAAGCCGACGACTGGTCAACTCTCAGAATTTACATACAATAAACAGCCGCTCGGGAAGAACATATGTTCACACAAAATAGGCAATACATAATAAAAGTTCCATTATCCCATATTACAAATATTGGCAAGAATGCCCTTAGGGAAATATAATGTCTTTGGTGCACTTATCCGCCGCCAGGCGGGCCCCCTTCAGTACACCTTCATAGTACAGTTCGGGCTTGCGATGCTCCTTACCCTCCGGTGGCCCCTTAGTTATCAGCTTCTCCGCATCAAGCTTCCCCCAATGCACTTTTGCATGGGCAAGCGTCATGCGCGCACCTTCTATACAGACTGATCGCTTGATAGAATCAAGCCGAGGACAGGCACCCACAATCCTCTTCACAAGTCCCAAGTAACTGCTTGGAATTGGCTCTGCAGGCCACAGCCGGATAACCAAGTCCTTCATGGCTAGTTCGGCCGCCTGGTGCAGTTCGACCAGCTGCTTCAGCTGATCGATAAAAGGCACCGGATAGTTCAGAGCCAAATACTACGATCAGAAGTTCCTCTCCGCAGACTCCCTCTCCTCGGTCCAGTAAAAACAGCTTCTGATATGCTGCGAGGCAGATCCGCAAACGCCCCTGTAAAATCAAGAATTCAGCTTGCCTCTTAGAGTCCCCCCCCCACTATCATGTAATAATAGCCATAAATACAACAGGCCTTACCAGCCGCAACTTTCCAGGCCTCCTGAATGTCCCGTACAGCACCTCGGGCTTCTTCCCGAGCATCTTCCACGGCTTGGAGAGCTTGGGCGAGTTCGGATTCTTTCCCTACTAGGCTCTGCTCCAAGCTCTCCCTTTTCCTCACAGCCTCCTGGACTCCCGCTCTGTTGTGATAACCCTGGCCTCGTGTTTTTCATGAAGCGCCTGTTTAGCGGCAGCCTTCTCGTGGGCATCCGCCACTTCCTTCTTCAGCGCCTCATATTCGGCACTCGCTCCTAGAGTGTACAACATAAATACTTTTCGATAGGCACACTTATTCATTCGTGCCCAATGCAAGACAATTTTTAAACATACCTTGCTTCTCTTCTAACTGCTTCTTCACACGGCCAAGTTCTTCCTCGGTCCATTCCAGGCTCCGCTTCAGTTCGGACACTTCCGCATCATGAGCGGCCGTCTTCTTCGCAGACGCCTATTTTTCAAACAAAGGGATATACATCATTAAACAAAGGTTCCCACTACAAAAGAGGGTTTGATCCCCTGCCCGGCTCTCTTTTGCCGGACAGTGTATCAGGGGATACTCCTCATATCATGATGATTCTTCAAAGGTTCCTTTGAAACCATACCTCAAAAGCCTTTATAAGGCCAAGACAGGACTCATTCAGCCTGCTTTCGGTAGCCCGAATCTTTCCAACCACCGTACCCATAAGGGTCCGATGTTCATCGACGACAGACGCGTTCTTTAATGTTGTCGATAGACTGCCCAACAGCTCTGTGTAGACAGAGGTTGCCGGCGGAGTTGTCAAACCTCCCTCCATGGAAGGTGGCCGCTCGCCCGATCCTGGAGCCTTAGAGGCCTCCAGAACCTTATCCGGCTGTGAGTCTCTTTGATACGACACCTCGGTTTAGCGCCTGGACTTCAGAAAAGGAGTCCCCGGAGGCGTCTCGCTCGCCACAGCATCCGAGCTCAACGAATCCTCCGACGAGGGCTGTCTGGCAGGAGACCTTGTTGGGCTGTACGAGATGTGGCGACAGTCAAAACTACTATACCCAGACGACCCTGGATACATAGGCGTATTCGGATTTCGGTTACTTACGATTTTCCCAGGGGCTGGGCCTCGGGATCCCACTCCGAGCTGTTATCGGCAGCCGGGGTGGATGCCTCTGGATGGGAACCTCTCCCCCTCTTGGGCGATTTGGCCTCCAGGGATGGAGAAGCTGCACGCTTCTTGCCGCCTTCAGAGCGAGGCTCGTCCTCCTCTGATTCCTCCTCTTCATCTTTGGAAGAAGGAGCGTCGCTGGAGCCTTCGGATTTGGCGTCCGAAGCCTCGCGGCAATGGAGGCCACTCCGGGTCTTCTTGACCTTCTTGGAGGCCTCCTTCTTTGGTGCCTTGTAAGGCGCATGGACCAGCATCTTCGTTAGAAGAGGTCCGGCCGGTTCCTATGGCAGCGGGGCCAGACATTGTATCCCCTCCACCTTCTTTATCCATCCTTGAGGTCACGACGAAGCACGATTAAAATTTTCCCTCATAACATGCCGGTTGAAGCATGGATGGACATGGCGTGGTTGTAACTTACCGGGCTTGCAGAATGGGATAATTGGTATCCCCGGTCTTCGGCGGAGTCCGGCCATGACTTGTCGGACTTGAAGAGCACCTTCCAGATATCCTTATGGGTGGAGTCGTAGAGCTCCCAAAGGGTTTGGTGCTCGGTTGGGTCGAACTCCCACAAAGTGCAAGATCGACGCTGGCAAGGGAGAACCAGGAGAACTAACATCACCTGGACTACGTCGATGAGTTTGACGTCCTTATCTACCACACTATGAACGCGCGTCTGGAGCAGTGACAGCTCATCGGACGAGGACCAGTTCGGGCCCTTCTTGGGCCAGGACGTGAGCCGCAGTGGAGCTCCGGATCTAAATTCAGGAGTTGCAGCCCACTTTTTGCCGCGCGGTTCGCTGATATAAAACCACTGCTGCTGCCACTCCTTGACGGAGTCATTGAAAGTGCCCTTTGGCCAAACGACCTTGGGCATCTTGCTCACCATGGCACCACTGCACTCGGCGTGTTCGCCGCTCACCACCTTGGGCTTCACATTGAAAATCTTCAGCCATAGGCCGAAGTGAGGCGGAATCTGGAGAAACGCCTCGTATACGACGATGAACGTCGAGATATTGAGAAAAGAGTTGGGGGAAGATCATGAAAATCAATCCCATGGTAATACATGACTCCACCTACAAATGGGTGGAGGGGAAACCCGAGCCCGCGGACAAAATGGGGAAGGAACACGACTCTCTCGTGAGGCTCCGGAGTAGGGACAACCTGTCCCGCCGGTGGGGGACGGTGGCCAATCTTTTTGGCCAGATACCCGGCTTCCTGGAGCTTCTTGATATCCTTCTCCCGGACGGTAGAGGCCATCCAGCTGCCTCCTGCTCCGGATCCGGACATCTTTGGAAAACCTCTCTTCAGTGGAAAGGGAGAGTGCTTGGGAGTTAGGGCTAGAGCGGAGGGGGATGAGTTAGCGGAAGGAGAAGGCGTGGGTAAAGAGGAAGAGACCTTATCTCTTTATAACCGGTGGTAAAAGCTTTTTGCGCCTCCCCACTTGCCTAGTGGAACCCGCTCACCTCCCACTTGCCACGATTAGCGGTGCGGTTGGATTACCCATGCCCGTATTAATGAGAATCCCGTGATAAGGGGACACGATCTTTGCTTTGACAAGACGTGCCAAGGGAACCGCCTCGTGATATACGCTGAGGCTGGAGGAGAGAAAACGGCTCGGATAATGACCCAACCTTGATGACATGTCGCACTGTCCAAAAAGTTGTCAGCAGAGTACATTTTTGAAGTATCGCTATCTCTATGGTGGTATGTGAAGATCATCTTGCAGAACCGAACACGGCCTACGTGTTCGATAATCACCTTGGAGTGTTCGGAAGGAGGAAACCGCCTTGCAATGCCGAAGACAAGACTGCGCGCCGAACTCACCGTCATTGAAGCCTGGTTCAGGGGCTACTGAGGGAGTCTTGGATTAGGGGGTATCCGGACAGCCGGACTATGTTCATCGTCCGGACTATTGAAGCGTGAAGATACAAGACTCAAGACTTCGGCCCATGTCCGGATGGGACTCTCCTTTGCATGGAAGACAAGCTTGGTGATCCGGATATTATATTTCCTTCCTTGTAACCGACTTCATGTAAACCCTAGCCCTCTCCCGTGTCTATATAAACCGGAGAGGATGGTCCTTAGAAGGTCGGTCACAATTACAATCATACCATCATAGGCTAGCTCTTAGGGTTTAGCCTCTACGATCTCGGGGTAGATCTACTCTTGTACTACTTATATCTTCAATATTAATCAAGCAGGAAGTAGGGTTTTACCTCCATTGAGAGGGCCCGAACCTGGGTAAACATTGTGTCCCTTGCTTCCTGTTACCATCAGCCTAAGACGCACAGATCGGGACCCCCTACCCGAGATCCGCCGGATTTGACACCGACACCCGTGGCCACCTTCTTGGACCCTTCGACCCCCTCAGTTGAGGCGGCCTTCTTCTTTCTCTCCTCCCCTTCATGGGAGGAGTGCGCCTCGTCATCTTCTGGCGAGGCGTCTGGTGCGGCCTCACGCCGGAGACCCTTTCGGGTCCCTATGACCTTCTTTTCCGCCTTTTTCTCCGACACCTTGTAGGGCACCGGAACCAGCATCTCCGCTAGGAGTGCGCCTACTGGGTGCTCGAGCAATGGAGCTGGATAGTCAATCCGCTCCGCCATCTCCACCCAATCATGTTCGGTCAGCATAGTGACCTAAGAATCCTCCCACGAATGTACTAGGAAGGAAACATCTTGTAATAACCAGAGGACTTACCGGACTGGCGAGGCGCCTTGTGCTGAGCCCCCGGGCCTCAGAAAGGGGAGGAGAAACTTCGCCGGTCTTGAACAACACCTTCCAGATTTCTTTGTCCATTGTGTCGAAGAGCTCTAACAGCATCTGGTGTTCGGCCGGGTCGAACTCCCACATATCAAATGCCCGTCCTTGACACGGGAGAATCCGGCGAATGAGCATGACCTGGACAACGTTGACAAGCTTGATCTTCTTGTCCCTCATACTCTTGATGCAGGTCTCGTATACGGTCAGCTCCGTGGGTTCGCCCCAGGCCAGACCCTTCTTTTCCCAAGAAGTGAGCCGCATGGGGATTCCGGATCTGAATTTGGGAGCCGCCGCCCAGTTGGCGTCGCGCGGCTCGGTGATGTAGAACCACCCTGATTGCCATCCTTTTATGGTCTCCACGAAGGAACCATCGAGCCATGTAACATTGGGCATTTTGCCCACCATGGCACCTCCCACTCCGCCTGTTGTCCGCTCATGATCTTCGGCTTCACTCAGAAGATTTTCAACCACAGGCCGAAGTGAGGCTTGATGCGGAGGAAGGCCTCACACACGACGATGAACGCCAAGATGTTGAGGACGAAATTCGGGGCCAGATCGTGAAAATCTAGCCCGTAGTAGTACATGAGCCCGCGGACAAATGGGTGGAGTGGAAATCCTAGTCCACGGACGAAATGAGGGAGAAATACTACTCTCTCCCGATAATTCAGAGTGGGGGTAATCTATCCCTCTGCCAGAAGCCTATGCGTGATGCTCTTGGCCAGGTATCCGGCCTCCCAAAGCTTGGTGATGTTCTCCTCTGTGATAGAGGAGGCCATCCACTTGCCTCCCACTCCGGACATGTTGTGGTCCTACGGAGAAGGTGAGAACTTGGGCGCTGGAGCTCGAGGGTGCGAGAACGGATGAGCAAAGGAGGAAGAAGGCGTGGGTGAAAACGGGAGATCTCTGCCCCTTTATAAAGGCAATGTAAAATGTACGCCTCCCCACTTGCCCATCGAAATCTCTTATTTTTACAAGCGCCTCGATTGATGACGCTGGTTGGTTTACCCATGCCCGTATTAATGGAGATCCCACGATAAGGGGACACGATCTCTGCTTTGACAAGAAGTGCCAAAGAAACTGCCTCGCGATGTGTGCGGAAGCAGGTTGTAAAAACGGTTTGAATAAGTTACCGAGTCGTGGCATGATGTCACACTACGAAGAGTTGTCAGCAGATTAGATTCGTGGGTTATTATTCTCTCTACGGTGGTATATGGAATTTTTCTTTCAGAGCCGGACACGGTCCTTGTATTCGGAATTTATCTTGAAGTATTCGGAGATGGAACCCCCCTCTCAATGCCGAAGACAGTCTATGCGCCGGACTCGTTGTCATTGAAGCCTGGTTCAGGGGCTACTGAGGGAGTCCTGGATAAGGGGGTATCCGGACAGCCGGACTATATACTTTGGCCGGACTATTGGACTATGAAGATACAAGATAGAAGACTCCGTCCCATGTCTGGATGGGACTCTCCTTGGCATGGAAGGCAAGCTGTGCGATTCAGATCTAGATCTCCTTCTTTGTAAACCGACCATGTGTAACCCTAGCCCCCTCCAGTGTCTATATAAACCGGAGGGTTTAGTCCGTAGGACACAACAACAATCATACCATAGGCTAGCTTCTAGGGTTTAGCCTCTCTTATCTCGTGGTAGATCAACTCTTGTGATACCCATATCATCAAGATCAATCAAGCAGGAAGTAGGGTATTACATCCAACGAGAGGGCCCGAACCTAGGTAAACATCGTGTCCCCAGCCTCCTATTACCATTAGTCTTAGACGCACAGTTCGGGACCCCCTACCCGAGATTTGCCAGTTTTCACACTGACAGCGGCCCCTATTAACATATATGATGCTTCTATTAGCACCAAAGATTTTCCTTTATATAACACACGAACGGGGTATCACTTACCTTTGTTCTCCTCGAGCTGCCTCTTCACGAGGCCGAGATCTTCTTCGGCCCGCCTCAGGTCCTTCAGTCCGGAGACCTCCGCAGTGCGAGCGGCAGCGGCCAGCAGCGACGCCTGCTTATTCACATAGACATGTTCTTATTAGACTCCTGCGGAAAGAAATTGATCCTCTGTCCGGACTTTCTTGCCGAACACCAAACAGAGCATCAGGGGCTACTGTCTATGCCATGATATTTTCTAATAAATTAATTACTTACCTCAAAGCCTGTTAGGAGGCTCGTGCCGGCTTTGGTCAGTCCGCTTTTGGCGGACCGAACCTTCTCAATCATCGCACCCATAATGGTGTGGTGCTCTTCGGCAATGGAAGCACCGCGAAGCGCTTCCAGCAAATTGTCCAATGCCTCTAGTTGGACAGAGGTCATCACAATAGGCGGCTCACCCTCCTTAGCGAGGGGTTGCCTACCTGAATCTGGAACCATTGGAGGTTCCGGCATAGCATCCTGCTGGGGGCCGGACTTGCTGTGGCCCCCATCGTCAAGATCCATGAGGGTCTTTCCCCCCATGGGCCAGGCGTCTGGGATTTCGCCTCGGGGCGTCTCCAGGACCGTCTCCCCCTGCTCCGGTATCCTCTGGGATAACACCTCGGTGTCGTCCGCGGGTCGGGGGGAGGAAGCCGTCGGGAGTGAATCACTATTCATCTCCGACGGACCCAAAGACCCATCCGAGGAGGATACGTCGATACGGGCTTTGGAAAGACTGCATTACCACATTTGACATGATAAGAAGCAATAAAGAAAAACAAACCAGAAGCATTAGTGTTCGGATACTTACAACTTCGCTTGGGGCTTGTCCCTGGGCAACCACTACTCGTCGCTGTAGGCGGCTGTTGTGGATTGGTCCGGAGGGAGGGTCCTTCCCTTCTTGGACCCTTCGGCCACCCCAGATGGGGCGGCCTTCCTTTTCTTCTCCTCCCTGGTGGGGGGAGGAATTTCCTCTTCCTCCTCCTCGTCTTCATTGTAGGAGTGCGCCTTGGCGTCTTCGGACGATGCGTCCGGTGTAGCCTTGCGTCGGAGACCTTTCTTGGTCCCCGTGGCCTTCTTCTTGGCCTTCTTCTCCGGCACCTTGTAAGGCACCGGAACCAGCATCTCCGTCAGGAGCGCGGTTGCTGGATCTTCAGGTAGCGGAGCCGGACAGTCGATCCGCTCCTCCGTTGCCACATAGTCCTGTTTAATCAGCGTGGTGGCTTAAAATCCTCCCACAAATATACTGGGAAGGCACATCTTGTGATATGTAGAGAGCTTACTGGATTGGTGGGGCGATTTGCGCTGAGTCCGCGGTCCTCGGTAGTGGGAGGAGGTACTTTGGCGGCTTTGAACAGCACCTTCCAAACGTCTTTGTGCATCGTGTTGAAGAGCTCTCGCAGCGTCTGGTGTTCGGCCGAATCGAACTCCCACATATTGAATGCCCGTCTTTGACACGGGATGATCCGGTGAAAGAGCATGACCTGGACCATGTTGACAAGCTTGATCTTCTTATCTGTCATATTTTTGATACAGTTCTGGAGTCCGGTCAGCTCCGCAGGTACACCCCAGGCCAAGCCCTTCTTTTCCCAGGAGGTGAGCCACATGGGGATGCCGGATCATAATTCGGGGGTCGCCACCCAGTTGGCATCGTGTGGCTCGGTGAAGTAGAACCACCCCGATTGCCACCCCTTCACAGTCCCCACGTAGGAGCCTTCAAGCCAGGTATTATTGGGCATCTTGCCCACCATGGCGCCTCCGCACTTCGCTTGCTGGCCGCCCACTATCTTCGGCTTCAAGTTGAAGATCTTTAGCCACAAGCCAAAGTGGGGCTTGATGCGGAGGAAGGCCTCGCACACGATGATAAACACCGAGATGTTGAGGACGAAATTTGGGGCCAGATCATGAAAATCTAACCCATAGTAAAACATGAGCCCGGACAAATGGGTGAAGTGGAAATCCCAGTCCACGGACGAAATGAGAGAGGAACACTACTCTTTCCCGAGGTTTCGGAGTGGGGATGATCTTCCCCTCCGCCGAAAGCCTGTGCGTGATGTTTGCGGCCAGGTAGCCGGCCTCCCGAAGCTTCGTAATGTCCTCCTCCGTTACCATCCACTTGCCTCCCGCTCCGGACATATCATGAATGGCTTTACGGAGAAGGTGAGAGCTTGGGCGCTGGAGCTCGAGGGTGCGAGAATGGATGAGTGAAGGAGGAAGGAGGCGTGGGTGAAAAAGGGGAATCCCTATCTCTTTATAAAGGCGGTAGAAACTGTGTGCCTCACCACTTGCCCGTTAAAATCGCTTATTCTCCAAGCGCCACGATTGATGGCGCGGTTGGGTTACCCATGCCCGTATTGACGAGAATCCCGCGATAAGGGAACATGATCTCTGCTTCGATAAGATGTGCCAAGTAAACCGCCTCGCAATATGTGCAGTAGCTGGTTGTGAAAAATGGTTCGAATAATGACCGGGCCATGGCGTGATGTCACATTACAAAAGGTTGTCAGCAGACTAGATTTGTGGAATATTTTTCTCTCTACGGTTGTATGTAAAATTTGTTTTGCAGAGCCGGACACGGTTCTCGTGTTCAAAATCTTCTATGGAGTATTCGGAGAAGGAACCCGCCTTGCAATGCCGAAGACAATCTGCGCATCGGACTCATCGTCATTGAAGCTTGGTTCAGGGGCTACTGAGAGAGTCCTGGATTAGGGGGTATTTGGACAGCCGGACTATATACTTTGGCCGGACTGTTGGACTATGAAGATATAAGATTAAAGACTTCGTCCCGTGTCTGCATGGGACTCTCCTTTGCATGGAAGGCAAGCTTGGTGATTCGGATATGTAGATCTCCTTCTCTGTAACCAACTTTGTGTAACCCTAGCCCCCTCTGGTGTTGATATAAACCAGAGGGTTTAGTCCGTAGGACACCAAAAATCATATCATAGGCTAGCTTCTAGGGTTTAGCCTCTACGATTGCGTGGTAGATCAACTCTTGTAATACTCATATCATCAAGATCAATCAAGCAGGAAGTAGGGTATTACCTCCGTCGAGAGGGCCCGAACCTGGGTAAACATCGTGTCCCCCGCCTCCTGTTACCATTAGCCTTAGACACACAGTTCGGGACCCCCTACCCGAGATCCGCCGGTTTTGACACCGACAAACGGCCTTCCACCTCGAGCCTGGTGTCGACATTGGCAAGCTCCCCGCCAAGCTGGATCATCGCACGCATTGCCTCGCCGAAGAGCTCGAAGCGAATGGCGTTGCGCCCGCGTGCAAGCGCCAATGCATCGCCAAGGCCTTCTTCTGGCCCAGAGGCTGCCGAGAAGGCACTGGGCATCTCGCATGCCCCCAGCCGGGGGCCACCAGTGTATCCCCACAACTGAAGACAAAGGCCGCCCAAGAGGCGCTATCGGGGATATACCCAGCGGTATGACCCGATCGGAGATATGACCCGGCTGGGATTGGATGTTTCATTGGTGACCCGGCAGACTATAAGCCGCCGGGAACAGTTAAGCAGGTTAAGCTGACGGGAAGAGTTAAGCAGGTTAAGCTGGCGGGAACAGTTAAGCTTTATAACACGGCAGACGCAGTCATATAACCCGGCGGACACAGTCATGTAACCCAGCAGACACAGTCATATAACCCGGCAGACACAGTCATGTAAGCCGGACTATTAAGCCAGCAAATGTTAAGTCAGGCAGTAAGCCAGATGGTAAGCCAGATGGTAAGTCAGATCGTAAGCCAGACGGTAAGCCAGATGGTAAGCCAGATTGTAAGAAGCCCAAGACGTTAAAGAAGCCCATGGAGAGAAGCCCATGATGAAAAGTCAGAATAGTTTAAGTCTTAGTCCGAGATGGACTCTACATGTAACCCGCCCCTCCAACTTATATAAGGAGGGGCAGGGCACCCCAAGAGGGACGAGCAAGAAAATCTCTAAGGCTAGACACAAAGAGCCGGCTTACCAGCGACTCTCTTATGATCATAATGAGACCTAGCCACAAACAACTTGTACGGTTATTACAGGATGATGTTTCCTGGGGCCCGACGCTGTCTAAATCCTTGTATTATGTTGCGTCTCTCGATTCTGCTCAACCCCTCTCAAGCTACCACATAGATGCGTTGGCCTCGCGACTAAGTCATCACATTAAGGACATCTGCCGTGATAATTCCATGACAGTTGGCGCCCACCGTGGGGCTTGCGCATGGTGGTGTTGAGTTCTTGAAGGGATCTCGTACAAGGATCAAGAAGCTCACAAATTTCCGGAGGAAGAAGAGTTATTGCGGAAGGATTTACATTTCCTCGAAAGTAGGCAGTCAGATCGAAGACCCGTCGGAGGTTCAAGAGAAAATTAGGGTTACAATTTGTTCGTTGCCGAGAGTCGCCAACACGAGTCGCCGAGATCAACAAAAGTGATTTCACTTCAGTCAAATATCAGCTGGTTATTGTTTATGATGGAAGAAGTTTCGAAGCAATTCAACAGCCAACGCACAAACATACAATCATCTACTCACGGTCCAATTGAGCACTACGCCACGTGAAATCCATCATCAACTATTTTCTTTTGGAAGAGGGCCAGCACTACTTGAATACTACTACAACCGCAGGTGGATCAGATGTGTCTTCCCCTTGATTATTACATCCATCCGGGTCAGAAGAAATCAAGTGTTGCCGCCAGATATCCTCAAACCCAATGACGACCCGGAAGCGAGTTATTTCAAGACCCGGGCTCCGCCGTTGACTGGCCCGGTTGACCACCAGGCTTTGTGTCGAGCCATTGCGGACTCGCCCCGTCTTGAGACCTCTGTGTGTCGCATAGCCAAGCCGCCATCGCATGAGTGGTCGTTGCTCCTCTGCCGCACTTCAGCTTGATGCCTTGATCCTCCTGCAACTACTCTGCTCCACCTGCCAGCCTCTACCTGCTGGCGAACGGACATGTTGCTTCAGTCGCCGTCCCGCAAGCCAGGTCAATCGCCTCACGTCACCGGCGCTCCTCTACAATCGTACCGACCCGGTGACCTCGTCAAACTGCACCAACATCCGCCCGCCGCAGGCTCAGCTACCATCGCCTCTGCAGTGAGCCACCCTTGCTGACCCGCTGCCACCACGGGCCGCCGTGGCCGACTCTGCATCTGTACCGTGGGATTCGTTGCTGTTGGTGGATTGCCTCTGTTTCAACTACTTCACCTGCAAGCCACCTACTACTGTTCATCTCCACCGGGTGCCTCCGATCGAGGGATTGGTATCACCACAATACCCCTCTAGTCTCCGCTTCACCTCACCCCGTGTGTCGTCACCACGGGCTTGCTGGCGTGACAAGACACCTCCGCTTCAAGCCCCATATCAAGATTCAAGAGGCACCGGTGGCTTGCCGCTGCCACGAGCCGCCCCGGTTTTCACCTTGTGCTGTTGTTGAGCCGCCAGAGCGCCCTCGCACGTCGCGCCTGCCTGAGTCGCCATTGTGTAGATTCGCCGGGGTGCGTGCGTCTGCTGTCGCTCTCGCATTACTGCACCGCCCGGGTGATGCTACTCCGGCCGCGAGTCCTTCTTGCGCGCCCCGACCACTCGGCCATGCGTCTGCGCCCGTCGCCGTCCATGACTCGAGGGTCAAGACACTTTAACCGCAGGCCCTGTTGAGCCGCCGGCCTCCACAAGTCGCCCTGCGGCCTTGCTCCTCTGTCCCCGTCCCCGCGCTTGAGCCACCGTGGCCCCGCCTGAGCCGCCATGGTTGCGCCTGAGCCGCCGTGACCGTGGCCTGCTCCGTTCCACTCCGATCGGCTCCTGCGGCCTCCCCGCATCCGAGCCTCTGCTCCGAGTCGCTTGTCTCCAGCATGGCCCCGATTTGCCTCCACCGCATCGCGTATGCTCCCGAGTCATCACCGTCTTCACGCTGCGGCCCGCCTCTGGGCTCCTCCACCGTCTCAAGTTGCCTTGCTCCTCCACCATAGTGGCTGCGACCTCGGCCACCCTTCCAGCTTCGCTTGGCTGCGTTGATCCGCCGGCTACCGGCTTGCTGTCTACGCAGGCCTCTGCCACTGCTGTGCGCCATCTTCACAAGCTGCCAGTACGTCACTCCGTCGTCGGGCGTTGAGCCGCCCTCGTGCTCCCCATGAGCCGCTGCAGCCTCGGCTGCCGCCGCGAGCTGCCGGCCGCTGTGGTGCTGTCCGGGCCTGCGGTTTTTTCACCGCATCACCGACCCGCCACTCGTATCTGCCCCTGTCTTGATCTCCGCCTCTAACCCATCCATGTCTCATCCTCCTCTGGCTTTCAAAGTGGCCCATCGTCGGCTTCCCGCTGGGCTCCTGCGCGACCTGCCCCCATGGTCTCAAGCCGCCCTTGGCTCAGTGAAGCACCCCTCGATCGGGGCTAGCGACGAGCTGTGCGTTTTCTTGCAGATCGAAGGCAAACTACCACTGCTGAACAGCGCTGATGCTGCATCACGGGTGCTTGATGGCTCAGCGCGGCTGCCAAAGCAGCTGTTCGGGGAGGATGTGGTGATAGAGCTACGCAAAGGAATGTTCGGGAGTTAAGAGAAACAATAAGGGAACGGAGGGAGTACTGAAGATGCTAAGTGTTGTGCAAGTACGGGAGTATCTAGGCCCAAGTTCCAACAAAAACCACTGTTTTGCCGTTGTCACGTCATTGGCAAAAGAAGTCATGGCCACTTGCAAGCAAAACCAGCTCCTAGTCTAGTCACATCAAGTTTCAGTCTACAGTTACTGCATCTACACACAGTGGATTAAATTTTATGTTGGGGACGATCAGCGCAGCACTACGGACTGGACAACTCCGACCACACACGCGCCCTGTGCAAAACAGGGAATCATCAACATACTTGATATGGAGGCTGTCAGTTGGTCCTGTTTACATACCAAAGGCCACAATACGTCCAAACATTATCCAGTACTAGTATCCGCGTTCATCCGGAAAACTAATCAGGTGCTATCTGTACTCAGTATTTTTATAGCACAGGTAAATTTCTTTAAAGAATAAGTACCCTGGATTGCAACATTTTTATGCAAGGCCATTATTTATGACAAAAGGTGATATTATACCGCGGCGGAGGCACGCCAACATTTTTTGGCACAGGTGGTCGTCGTTACTCAAAGGGCTCTCACACCGGTTTACAACGCCGTGGCCGTCTCTCACGACCACACCGGCTTACAACAAGGAGGAAAACTTGCCCGTCCGCGCCGGCTTACAACGAGGAGGACAACTTGCCCGTCCGCACCGTCTTACAATGCCACGGCCAGTTCATCTGTCTGTGCCGCCTCAGATGTCGCGGTCGTCTTTACCATTCGTCTCTCACGGCCTGGTCTACATCAATACACAGGGCCGTGCCTGTATGCATGAGCTATTTATTGAGTATGAGCAAGTCACTGCTTGGGTAGCCCGGTTTTCTTCTAACAATTTGGAGGCAAATTATTATATATTCAGCCGCCGTCTACACTGGATGGCTCAATGGGCATGCGCACAGGTCGCCGCCACTACAGTTTGGTTAACGTCAAACAATCAGTTGGAAGGAACCATTGGCCAAGTTGCTGACATGACTCATATGGGATCATTTATAGCCCGTCGGGATTCAACATATTTCAGCAATCTGTTGTTCAACTATATGCCGGTTTATATCACAGTCAAATATGGAGAATCTCAAGACAACTCCTCGAGTCATCTTAAGACTCGGGGGCTACAATGGCATGACTCGGTAGAATTGGCCGGTTTCAGTGCATTCAAGAACTCCAGGTCATTGGAGGGAAAAATAACCCGGCCCCTGATCGATGAAAATTTAAAAGGCCGTCAGAAAAAATCCGGCTCACAATGATGCTTCCGGTTTACAATCCGGTTCAAGGGAAATCCCATTTACCACAAAACGCCGAAGCTCTCAATATTTGGTTCAAAATCCAGGTCAAGGGAAATCCCGTCGCCCACAAAGCTCTGAAGCTCTCAAATCCGGTTTAAAATTCCGGTTCAAGAAGGATTATCTCTTGCAAAATTGAGTTCCTAGGAAAAATTGAAGGTTGCTAAAGAGAATTTGCTGCCATGATGCGCGATTCAAACATAGGTACCCTACTTTAATGACCATTGGGAGCGGATCGTATTCGAATCTAGCTTAACCCTTTTGGTCTGACCATGATCGTATTCAAATCAAAGTCGTTAAATATTCCCATGATTACTTGGGGGCTTCCTGTTCAAACATAGGTCGTATTCGAACCAAAGAGAACATAGCTGTCGGTACCCTCTTGATCGGCACACTATCGAGCTCACTAGGGTGCTTCTTGATCGTATTCGAATCATAGCTCAACCCCTTTTGGGAACCAACTTTGATCGTATTCGAATCAGAGTCGTTCAAAAACTCTCAAGGTCATTAGGGGGCTTCCTGTTCAAACATAGGTCGTATTCGAACCAAAGAGAACATAGTTGTCGGTACCCTCTTGACCGGCGCAGCGCCAAAACCACTGGGGGCTACATGATCGTATTCGAATCCTAGCTTTAACCCCTTTGGAACGGTTTACTGATCGTATTTGAATCAGAAGCCTCGATTTTTCTTTCTATTTGGCTTAAGTTTTTTGAAAACAATCTTTGATTTTGTCTTGAGACTTTTTTGTTCAGATCTAAGTATAAGTGTGGTTTGAATTTAACCTGGCTTGGTTTCGGATGGTAAGTCGCCAACATACGACAAACATCATACATTTGGAAGTGAGTGGTTTCTAAGGATTGGGTTATCACCCTTACTGCACAGGTATCCTAAACCGGCAGTACGATTCAATATCACAGGAACCGGTTTTCAAACCGTGTTATATTATTCAAATCTTCAAATAGCCAACATGGCTGGATTTTTATTATGGTTATCAATAGCCAATATTATGATGGAGGTCTTCAAAGTCACTTCAGCGCAATGGTTATTATTTTATTAATGGACATGATTTATTTCTACAATGGAAGGAATAGTCCCGAGTCACTGCTGGCTTCCGACCTGGCACTTGGGGGCTACTTTATTCAAATTGAGATTACATCAAATATGCAAGTCCCATGTCACTGCCAACATGCACCATGGCACTTGGGGGCTAATGTAAAGTCATTTTTTGATCAACTTGTTGAAGACCCGACTCATCCCATTGTAATGAGCCGGCCCTTGGGGGCTACCAATTGCTCATGTCCAAATTCAAGGTACACAACCTTCAATCCATTATATTGAAAGATCCACTACTCAGTTGGTAGAGTACAAAGCTCTTAACCTTATGGACATAGGTTCAAGCCCCATGGTGGATATTACATCATATGATGTTATTATCAATGAATTATATTCAAAGTTCCAGCTCAGTATTATCTTACTGAGACGGCCCTTGGGGGCTACTTGTTGCTGCTCAAATTTACATGATCATATTTATAAAGTCCCTGCTCGTTATTTCATAATGATCCGGCACTTGGGGGCTACAAGTGATATGAATATAATGAAGTTCTACATCTTCAAGCTGGCTGAAAATCAGATGAGTGTTTCATGACCAATGTCTTTGAAGCTGGTCTGTTGACCCGGATTTTCTAGAAGAAGCAAATACCAAGGAGTTAAGGATGATCAGGTGCCGACTTACAAGAGTTCTTAACCCGGAGCATAATCTGTCAAAATTGTTCTCGTGTTTGTTTTACAAGATCAATTTAACATGGATGAATCCAAATTAAACTAGGGGCTAATGTCGGGGAAATACCCCATGGTATGACCCGGCCGGAGATATGACCCGGCTGGGATTGGATGTTTCATTGGTGACCCGGCAGACTATAAGCCGATGGGAACAGTTAAGCAGGTTAACCTGGCGGGAACAGTTAAGCAGGTTAAGCTGGCGGGAATGTTAAGCTTTGTAACCCGGCAGACACATTCGTATAACCCGGCGGACACAGTCATGTAACCTGGCAGACACAGTCATATAACCCGGCAGACACAGTCATGTAAGTCAGACTGTTAAGCCGGCAGATGTTAAGCCAGATGGTAAGCCAGATGGCAAGTCAGATCATAAGCCAGACGATAATCGAGATGGTAAGCCAGATTGTAAGAAGCCTGAGACGTTAAAGAAGCCCATGGAAAGAAGCCCATGATGAGAAGTCAGAATAGTTTAAGTCTTAGTCCGAGATGGACTCTACATGTAACCCACCCCTCCAACTTATATAAGGAGGTGCAGGGCACCCCAAGAGGGACGAGCAAGAAAATCTCTAAGGCTAGACACAAAGAGCCGGCTTACCGGCGACTCTCTTATGATCATAATGAGACCTAGCCACAAAGAACATGTAGGGTTATTACCGGATGATGTTTCCCGGGGCCCAAAGCTGTCTAAATCCTTGTCTTATGTTGCATCTCTCGATTCCGCTCAACCCCTCTCAAGCTACCACATAGATGCGTTGGCCTCACGACTAAGTCCTCACACTAAGGAGATCTGCCGTGATAATTCCATGATAGGCGCCTAGTTGCCAGCAGTGACTAGAGGAAGGATTGTTGGTGCATCCCCCATCCTACAAGACGGGACATGAAGAAAGGAAATAGGAAGCTCGGGCCCAGGGCCCCTTGCGGCACCTCGGCGGCCGGAGTCGGCCCCGCTCCCCACGCAGGGCCCGGGCACCGGGGGCTGTGTGCTGGGGCCAAGCCTGGATCCTTGGAGGCGCGAACCTCCCGAGGTTTCTTCATCACAAGAACCCTGCAAGGCCTTGTCAGGAGAGAATGCGGCACGAAAGGAATCGAGAGAGAAGGTACTTACACGACTGCAGCCATATATCTCCTTGGCTTCAGCGGCCGACGGGTGCCATCGTTGCAGCATGGAGATCCCTTCCTCTTCAGGAGTGATTCAAGACTCGGGCGGGGCCAACCGAACCCCGATGGGCGACCCTCGGGAGGAGGAGCGTTCGGCGGGGCGCTCGGGGCGGAGGCCCCAGGAGCAGGGGCGTCTAGCGGGGTCTTCTGGCCAACGGCTTTGGAGCTGTCGATGGGCGCCTCGCCATTAGTAGCCAGCTTGAAGCCATCACCCCGGGATTCAGGAGCATCTGCCTCCAGAGCATAGGGTTGCGCTGACCCCGCGGTGGCCCCCATCAGCGCCAGGCCTCCAGAGGAACCCTTGACAGCTGCTGGCAACGGGCGCCCCCTTGCTTCCACACTTGGGGCGCACGCGGCAGGATCAAGTAGCAGGGGAGCCATGAAGACGGGGTTATCACGAGGCCCCTCAAGGCCCTCCAGGCACAACCCCCACTCATCGAATAGGGGCATCTGCCCCACGAAGGCCGTCTTGTTCGAGCACTGGTAGAGGAGGCAACCATCTCCAGGAAGGTTGGCGGGCTCGGATTCACCCGTCAGGAGTTTAAGCACCATGCTCAGGGTCCCAACGGCCAGTGACGGCTTCTGCAGCCTCATGGGATCCTCGACGCCAGCAAGGTCCCACATAGGGCGATAATGGCGCTGGAGCTGAGCGATGTGCTGCCCGACGAATTCCTTCACCACCATCAGCGTCGTCACCTCCAGCTCTTGCAGCCTCGCCAACCTCTTCCAGACGCAAGTAAGGCATCGGTCCGAGAGCTTCGCGTGCCCCCAACTAGAGATGGGTGAGGCCGGCGCCTCAGGAGTCAGGAGCAGGGGGTTGCACGTGCCGGCATCCATAAGCAGCCACTTCTTCCGGAACCCCTTCGCTGCAGGCGAAAGTTCAAAGTCGATCCCCAAGCCGGCGGTTGCGGCCACTGCTTCGAAGGTCGCACATCCTGAGCATTGGCGAGCATCAACCAGCCGGAGTAAGAAGAAATGGTGAAACAGGGCCACGGAAGGAGTAATGCCGACCATGGCCTCGCAAAGGAAGGCGAAGGTGGCGAGAAGGATAACAGAGCAGGGATCCAGATGCAGTAGGTGGATCTGGTAATGCGAGATTACATCATTGAAGAAGGGAGAGAAGGGGGGAATTAGACCCGCAAGGAGAGCGTGGAGATAGATGGGGATCTCAATGGCACTCATCACACCCACACGCCAAGACGCAGGACGGACATCCGTTGCCTTCCATTCGTTGGAATTGGCTGCAAGGGCATGGCAGACCTTGTCCAGCCCCTCCTGGTTGATCATCGTCGACCACTCAAGAGCTGGCTCCAAGGCCGGCGAGGGCCCGGCCAGGGTACACGGCTTACTCTTCTTCCTCCTGGGCTGAGGGGCCATGACGAAAGCTGGAAAAGGGGGCGAGGCGCCGATGCTGGATCTATGCACGGAGCTACAAGATTTGGAGATGAAGAAACAAAGGCCGAGCGCGACAATCTGCGAGGGTGAGCTACTCTATTAACGGGCAACCACTAGGCCTGGTGAATATCAAGACGGCGTGGGGAAGTGGAGACGCCCACGACCCATCAATCGCCACACGTCATCAAGGCCGCAGGCGGTTAGGGCCCGCGGTGTTCCGCACTTGCCCTTTGGCTTCACCTGGAAGCCAAGTCTGAGCGCGCCTTGGGCTGGGGCTACTGTCGGAGTTCTGGATATGGGGCTATCCAGACTTGCCTACCTGCGTCCCACCGTGTGGCTCCATTGACAGCCTGGTACGGCCCAGCTTCGACATCAACAGCTCAAGACCCTCGCGAGGGGCCAAGCCTCTTAACGCGGACAACGCTAAGACCCCTGAGGGGATCGGCCTCTTCAGTCCGGCTCCCGGGGGGCAGAGAGTTCTATGCAAGGTGCACCTCATGAGGCTCAGCTGACATGAGCCATGACGACCAAGGCCAGGCGGGCGACAGCGGGCGCAGAGCGCCAGTTTACACTTTGGTGCAAGGGAGGAAAGCCATAGGCACAGTGTCCCGAGGAATCAGCCAAAGGTTTCCATTCTGGTGCAACAAGACCAAGACCACTAGGACGGCAGGATGGAGGTCATCACTGAGCCCACTGCAGTGTCATGACCAGGGGCTTTTCAAAGGCGAAGACCACTTTTTTTAGGATAAGTTGTACTACTTGTCTTCTTTCAAATCCGGTCATTGTGGGATCCCTTCCCGCCAACATTTGGGAAGAGGACCAAGGCCACTATAAATAGGACTTAGCCACCACCATAGAGGGGGGTCAGATCACATCTGAGCTAGTCCAGATCCCACTAGCTCTCTTGAGCTCAAGAACACCTCACCTCCTGAGGCTTGTTCATCCACTGTACTAGTTCATCCTCAGCCCTTCGAGGCAATCCACCAAAACGCTGGAGTAGGGTATCACACCACAAGGTGGCCCAAACCAGGATAAACTGTTGTGTCTCTTTGTCTCTTCGAGCTCGACGCTCTAGGCTTAGGAGGATCACGAGTAGGCAGGCTGGGTAAGTTGAGATCTCCGCACGCACCCCAGAGTTTGAACCTTTCAAGGGTTTGCGTAACCCGTAATCCGACAAAGAGAGCACTGCCAGGGAGACAACCCAGAAGTTTATAGAGTCATTTTATTCTGTTGATTGCTTTTATAAAGTTTAAAAACAAAAATAATATAGAGGGGAACTTAAAACTTCACAGAAATAAAAGTGAAAGTGAGAAGGACGAGCACCGTGGAAGCGGGAGCATGCCTTGAACTTTGTTCATGCCCATGGAAAGTTTGTGAATCTTGAATTACAGAAACTTTTCAACAAAAATAATTATCCCGTTGTACAATTCCATTGTATTATAAAAATAATGTGTCAATATTTGCCTTTAGGATGAGTAGATTGCTTGTTGGTATGTGCAATGCAAAAACAGAAACTTTGGTTGTAGCACGCGATTTTATTTAACTAGAATGACGAAAGGTTCTGAAACTTTTTGCACATTCTTGCTATACAAATTGTTTATTTTGTCATAAATTTTTTAAGAATTTTTGGAGTACCAGAAGTATGGTGAATGTTCAGATTACTACAGAATGTCCTATTTAAGATAGATTCTGTTTTTGATGCATTGTTTTGCTTGTTTTGATGAAACTATCGATTCTATCGGAGGTATAAGCCATGGAAAAGTTATATTATAGTAGCTACAATTCAAAAACAAAATATGAATTGGTTTGCAATATTACTTAGAGTAGTGATTTGCCTTATTATACTAATGGATCTTACCGAGCTTTCTGTTGAGTTTTGTGTGGATGAAGTGATCAAAGATCGAGGAGGTCTCAATATGAGGAGAAGGAGGAGAGGTGAGAGCTCAATCTTGGGGATGCCCAAGGCACCCCAAGTAAATATTCAAAGAGACTGTTGGGGATATAACTATCAGGTATGACCCGCCAGGAGGGACCGGGTTATACCTGCAAGACTTCTTGAAGCCCAACGCTCAAGGTTGAAGACGGCGGCTTAGTAAGGGCCTACGGCCCAGAGGCGACTTAAGGCCCGTAGTGATAAACCGCCGTATTCATACGACTTGTATTGTAAGGCAAGAAAGATTAAGAGACCGAGCCGGATACTGTTTATAAGCCGGCCGGGACTCTGTAGAGGCGCTGGGCGTCGACCTCTGTATATAAAGGGACGACCCGACGGCGGTTTAAGACAGAGAACAACAATTCGGGACTCAGGCAAAGCGTATTTGCTCCCTGGTCATCAAAACCCTAATAATCCCATCACAACTAGACGTAGGCTTTCACCTTCATCGTAAGGGGCCGAACTAGTATAAAAACTCTCGTGTCCCTTGTCCCGATTAACCCCTTCAAGCTTCCTGGTTGCGATGGCTCTACGACAAAGTCCGTTCCTTAGGACATTTGACGTGACAATTCCACGACAGTTGGCGCCCACCTTGGGGCTCGAACCCATGACCACAAGGGGTCGCGCACGGTGGATTCGAGTTCTTGAAGGGCAGCTTCGAAGGGCTTAAGGGATATGTTGTGGGCCAGATGACCAAGAGTCGTCGCGGCAAGCTCTACATCGATGATGTAGGCTGGGGCCCCGACGCCGGCTCGATTGAGTACGGGTACCGGGTCCCCTTCGGCGAAATCCACGTCTTCATTGGCAAGATTGGCGAGCCAGGCCCTAAGCCGGACATCTGCACCGACCTCATCGAGACGGCTCAGCATGCAAGACCCGCCCGGGCTCCGCCAGCTGTGAATCGTGCCTTCATGGGATGCATCCACGGAGGGCCTTCTGAAGGATCTGCCTCTGGCGGTGAGACGGCCATCTACTCTAATGGTGATTCATTCATAGGTGAGACGGATTCATTATATCAACTGCAAGATGGTGGGCTTGGGGGCTCTTCTGATGGCAGCAGTATTCCGGACTGCCTTGAGCCGCCAAGCAGGGTTGGGATCTCCATGGCCAGCACACAGCCTGTCCAAGATTCCATAGCTGCGGCAGCCATAACCTCCGGGTCAACAGCAGCCGGGGCAGGAGGCCCTATGCGCTCGCCAGCTCAGGTGTTGATGGATCTCAGAGACAAGCTGACCACCCTGTGAACCGCCATCGTTAACCCGGTAGATCAGGCTCTTCATGATGTTGAGGTGGCGCAGTTAAAATTGGATATGGCACAGGCTAAAGAAAACCTAGCAGCAGAAGATGTCAGGATCACCGCAGAGAGGGAGGCTCTGGATCTCCAGGCTCAGCAGATCCAGGCACATACCTTCCGACTCACACAGGACCAGAACGCGGCTAATGAGGTCATGAGGAGGAGGCACCAGAAGACTCAGTCTAGACTCCCCCCGGTTTATGATCCTCGAAACCTTTTTCACACGCCAGGGGCAGGGCCCAGTAACCCGCCATGGCTTTCTCCGCGTATAGGCAACCCGTCGTGGCTCTCTCCATGCGCGGGAGCGGATCATGTTGCGACACCCGGAGACGGTGCACCGGATCAGCCGCGGATAATGGTACCCCCTCGCGTAGACATGGCACCATGGTACCCGTCGTGGCTCTCTCCATGCGCGGGAGCGGATCATGTTGCGACACCTGGAGACGGTGCACCGGATCAGCCGCGGATAATGGTACCCCCTCGCGTAGACATGGCACCACCTCAGTATGTACTCACACCTCCGGGTCACTATTCTAACCCGTTGGAGAACATGATAGCGGCAGCCACACGATTGGCGCTCTCCCAATGGATGGTGACTCTCCGGCGGCGGTTGAAACCCGCTGGATCAGGGAACTTCTTCAGACAGCTTTGGCACAGCAGGCGGCGTACTCATACAATCGGGACAGGATCCACTCGACTCCTTGTCCAAGCCGAAGCTGGGACCAACCGGGTGGGCTTAACCCGACGCGTCATGAGGCTGTCAACTTGGTGGATCAAGACAGAATATGGCAAGAGGCCGAGCGGGCGGCTCAGCAGGCTGTTCAATGGCAGCTGAGCAGGCGGATCAGTTAATAGCTTACCAGCCATATCCGGGTTATCCGACGACTTCTCTTGAGGCAGGCATATCCACCAGGACCAGAGGAGTCCCATGTCTAGTGTCGGCTCTACGTAACGAGCGTCTGCCCAAGGATTTTAAGGGACCTAGGAAGGTGCCGAACTACACGGCCGACTTATAGCCTGGGGCGTGGATTGAGAGTTATGAGATGGCCATGGAGTTGTTGGAGGTTACTGATGCTGCAATGGCTAAATACTTCACCATGATGTTGGATGGAACTGGCCGCACCTGGTTGAAAGGCCCGCCACCTAATTCAATCAGCTCTTGGGCGGAGTTAAAGGCCCGGTTCATCCAGAACATCAAAGACACGTGCAAGCAGCCCATGTTGATCGTAGATCTGACGAACTGCAAGCAAGAGGAGGGTGAGTCTACAACCCGTTGGGTGTGCCGAGTTAAAGCCATAATACATTCATCTGATAAGATGGATGCCGGCTCTGCAGTCTTAATGTTGGAGAAAAATTGCCATTTCTTGCCTCTGAAACAAAAGCTGGGTCGGCTCAAACGCGAGTGTAATGATATGGGCATGCTGATGGCGGCTCTAGTTAAGTACGCTGATTAGGATAGTACCAAGGATCCCGAGTCTGACGATGACAAGGCCGGGAAGGGAAAAAGAACGGCAACGACAAGGGCCCTCAGCACAACCCGGCAAATCAAGGAGGTAATAAACGTAAGGCTGACGACGATTTGGATTTCATGGCTAACACCAGCGCGCAGGGTAATAACCAGCGGCGCAAAGGGAGGCCACCTCCCTGATCTGGCAGGTCGGGCCCTACACTTGAGCAATTGTTGAATGAGCCATGTCCGAGACATGGCACTCAGCAGAAGACGGCTACCCACTTGTGGAAGGGCTGTATGATCATGAAGGCATTTAAAAATTCCAACATGAATGACGGTAGCAATGGATAGGGCGGCGGCTTAGGTGGCGGCAGGTTTCATGGCCCGGGCAGTGGGTCAAATCCCAATTTTCAGGGTTCCCAGGGCAACCAAGGTGGATATAACCAGCAGTCTGGCTAGGGCGGTCAGCAACAGCAGCAAGGCAGATGCCAAAGCCATCCAAAGCAGCTGAATGGTGGGCAATATCATGTGTTTACCACCAATTTATGTAAACGAGACCAGCAGCTTCATAAGAGGGCTGTGAATACAGTTGAGCCGGCAGTTACTCAATATTTGAGGTGGTTCGAGCAGCCTATCATATGGAGACGGGAGGATCACCCTCCCCGGGTTGACAATCCGGGTCACTTAGCCCTGGTCGTGGCCCCTCAAGTGGGTGGGTACAAATTCACTAAAGTACTCATGAATGGAGGCAGCAGCATCAATATCCTATACTATGAGACTTAGCGTCGCATGGGATTGACTGATAAAAATCTTAAGCAGTCTAACACTGTCTTCCATGAAGTTGTGCCCGGTAAGTCAGTGTATCTAGTCAGCAAGATCGAATTGGAGGTAGCCTTTGGGGATGAATATGACTCCATATCTAAGAAATTGACGTTTGAAGTAGTCAAGATCAAAAGCCCGTATCATGCCCTGTTCGGGCGGCCGTCTTACGCCAAATTCATGACACGGCCGTGTTATGTATACTTGCAGCTCAAGATGCCGGGTCATAAGGGAACCATCACGGTTCACGGAAGCCGGAAGGTGGCCTTGGAGTGTGAAGAAGGTGATGCTGCTTACGAAGAGTCGGTTTGTGCAGCAGAAGAGTTAAAATACTACAAGGACAATGTCGACCCGGCAAACATGACGTCTTTGAAAAAGCCAACCACAGAGCATGAGCCGGTCATGAAGTTTAAGTCCGCAGATGATACCAAGCTCGTTGATTTTGTGCCTGGCGACTCTTCCAAGCAATTTAGTATCAGTGCTAATTTGGATCCCAAATAGGAAAGCGCGCTCATCGAGTTCATCCGTGAGAACTGGGACATCTTTGCATGGAAACCTTCTGACATGCCGGGTGTACCGAGAGAACCCGCTGAGCACACTCTTAACATTGATCCTAAGTTTAAGCCTGTCAATTAGTTTCTTCAGCGGTTTAATGAAGAGAGGCGGAAGGCCATTGGTGAAGAAGTAGCCCGGCTCCTCGCAGCAAGGTTCATCATCGAGGTGTTTCATCCGGAGTGGTTGGCTAACCCAGTGCTTGTTCTTAAGAAAAACGGCACTTGGCGTATGTGTGTGGATTACACGGACTTAAATAAGGCTTGTCCAGCTAATCCTTTTGCTCTCCCTCGTATTGATCAAATCATTGATGCTACGGCGGGTTGTGACCGTTTGAGTTTTTTGATGCTTACTCTGGTTATCATCAGATCAAGATGGCGGTTAAGGACCAGGAGAAGACGGCATTCATTACTCCGTTTGGATCCTTCTGCTATGTTTCAATGCCTTTCGGGCTTAAGAGTGCCCAAGCGACTTACCAGTGGTGTGTGCAGAATAGTCTTCATGACCAAATTGGGCGTAATGTTCATGCTTATGTGGATGACATAGTGGTTAAATCCAGAGAGAAGGAGACCTTGATTGATGATCTCAAGGAAACCTTTGACAATCTTTGGGTTTACAACATGATGCTTAACCCGACGGCTTATCACTGTGAAGTTGACGCAATTGCGGGACACTTCAAGGGTTATCAGGTGGAGCACATTGACCGATGAAAGAACGAGGCAGCTGATGCTTTAAGCCGGCTGGGCTCTCAGCGTAAACCGGTGCCACCTAACATCTTTTTGAAAGTTTTGCATAACCCTTCTGATAGGTTACCTATAGAGGAAGACTTGGCGATTCCTGACCCAGAAGCACAGTTGGTGGCGGCTCTTCGTGTCATTCTAGACTGGACGGTTCCATACCTGGCGTATATGACTCGGGGCGAGTTACCTGAGGACGAGACATTGGCCAGGCAGATAACCCGGTGGTCTAAATCAATGACAATTGTGAATGGCGAGTTGCATCATTGCAGTGTTACAGGGACTTTCCTGCGTTGTGTCTCCCCTGAAGAAGGCCAAGAAATTCTACGTGAGATCCATGAAGGGGATTGTGGTCATCACGCCGGGTCAAAATCCCTTGTGGCCAAGGCCTTTTGTCATGGGTTTTATTGGCTGACGGCTCATGCTGATGCAGAGGATCTGGTCAGTAAATGTGACGGTTGTCAGAAGTTCTCAAGACGGGCTCATGTGCCGGCTCAAGAATTGAGGATGATTCCAATTACTTAGCCGTTTGCAGTCTGGGGGCTGGATATGGTGGGGCCTTTCAAAAGGTCCAAGGATAAAAAGACCCACCGCTTGGTGGCGGTTGATAAGTTCACAAAGTGGGTTGAGGCAGAGCCTGTCAGTAAGTGTGATGCAGCCACAGTAGTTCAATTTATGAAGAAGGTGATATTCTGTTTTGGCTTTCCACACAGCATCATCACAGACAATGGCACCAATCTGTCTAAAGGCGCCATGGAGGAGTTCTGTCAGCGTGAGCATATCCGGCTTGACGTTTCATCAGTGGCTCGCCCTCAGTCCAATTGTCAAGCCGAGAGAGCCAATCAGGAGATCTTGAAAGGCATCAAACCCTGGCTTTTGGTCCCACTACAGCGAACGCCGAGGTGTTGGGTTGAGGAGTTACCCTCTGTGTTATGGAGCATCAACACTACTCCTAATATATCTACGGGTTATACACCTTTCTTCATGGTCTATGGAGCCCAGGCGGTTCTCCCTTCTGACATCCGTCATGACTTGCCCCGTGTGGCGGCTTATGTGGAAGCAGACAATGAACAGGTGCGTCAGAACGATCTCGACCTGTTAGATGAGCAGAGAGACTTGGCAGCAGCTCACTCAGCGATTTACCAGCAAGACTTGCATTGATATCACAGCCGCCGTGTTAAGTCCAGAACCTTTCAAGAAGGTGATTTGGTGCTCCGGCTCATCCAGGATCAAACTGATGCACACAAGTTATCACCACCTTGGGAAGGACCCTTTGTGGTTAGCAAGAACTTGAATAACAGGTCATATTACCTTATCGATGTTCGAGAGCAAAAAGACTCACGTAAGTCGGAGGAGGAGACCCGGAGGCCGTGGAATATTGCTCATCTTCGGCCCTACTATACTTGAGCCATAGGCTCCCCTGATGTACATATTTTGTCAGTGTATATATTATGACAAATAATAAAGCAGGACCCCTGTCCTTATTTTTCCTCACACCAAGGTAAATTTGTCATTGTCATTTTTATTATCTCTTTCATATGATCACTTGGGGGCTGATCATGTTTGATCCAGCTTAACCCGTTTGATCCGGCTTATGATCGTATTCGAATCTAGCCGTTAAAAATTATGATCACTAGGGGGCTTCCTGTTCAAACATAGGTCGTATTCGAACCAAAGAGAACATAGCTGTCGATACCCTTTTGATTGGCACACTGCTGAGCTCACTTGGGGGCTTCTTGATCGTATTCGAATCATAGCTTAACCCCTTTGGGAACTGACTTTGATCGTATTCGAATCAGAGTCGTTAAAAAACTCTCAAGGTCATTAGGGGGCTTCCTGTTCAAATATAGGTCGTATTCGAACCAAAGAGAACACAGTTGTCGGTACCCTATTGATCGGCACAATGCGAAAGCCATTGGCGGCTACATGATCGTATTCGAATCCTAGCTTCAACCCCTTTGGAACGGTTCACTGATCGTATTCGAGTCAATAGCCTTGTCATTTTTTACTTCTTCCTTGATTTAAGTTACTTTGGAAACCCCCTCTTTTGTTTAACTTGAGATTTTTTTTTCTGAAATTTACAAGTTTTTATGCTTACTGTAACTCGGCTCAGTGTTAACTGAAAGATTGGGTTATCACACTTATTGACCAGGTCATATGACCCGGTGGTACAAATTCAAGAAGTATTAAGCGTAAGTCTGTTGCAGGACAGCTTTTGCAACCTGATCAAGCATATGGTCAGCAGATGATAAATCACAACGGATAGACATAGCGCGGCGGCTTAAATACATTAAGCATCAAAACGTGCACGATGGCACGGCCATAACAAAGTCATCTCTATCCTATTACGGGACTCATCGAGTCCAAATATTTCACATTGTTTTTTCACCCCAGGTATGAGCCGCCATGACAGGTTCACCTTCAGGATTGCCCGAAACGTCCGGGTTAGCCCTCCCCACATCTTCCCCTGCTCCTTTTCCTGCAAGGTTGATGATGACCAGTCAATGTTGTTCAAAGCTTCAAATTCGGCTTCACCGTCAACAAGACCGGCCGGTTCAACTTCAGGAGCAAAGGTATGCTTACGAGGGGGAGGAATCAGACTGGTCACGTCATATTGAGGCATTGGAATTCTTCGATTCTCTTCATCATAGCCTGCCTGGTACTTGGTAAGGTCTACTTCACTTGCTATCAGAGTCGCCACAGGGCGTATCTCTTTGACACAGGCGAGAAAATCTGCGTCTTCAAAAGGCGTGCCGTCCTCCTTTAGGCTTGGATAACCAATGGCAATATCTGCCGGGTCTAGTTCTGGTAGCTAGGCTTTAGCCTGGCTTAAAGCATTTATCGCTCCGGCTCTTGCTGCTAACTGTCTCAATGCATTGATCCGTTGTGGAAGAATTGAAAGCTTTATCAAGACATGTGCTAGGAGGGTTGGCACTTCATTGGACAAAGCCACCGAAGCAAGGGTACGTTGAGAACCAGTGTACAATTGCTCCACCAAGGTGTAGACTACCTTCAGTTTGGTCAGCATGTTCTGGTTTAAGTTTGAGCTTCTGGGGCCTGTATAAGCATAAACAGGAGAGTTAATTCCAGGAATGTGATCTACTGCACGGCATAGATTTTACACAATGATAAGGCGACTTACCAAAGATGGCTAAGACCATTTGGGAAATATGGCGCTTTAAGCCGGATAATTCTCCCGTGATGTCTACTAGAGCCGCTTCTGCTTTCTGAGATAGACTTATCAGATCGGCCTTTTCATCTGCCCAGGCTTTCCTTTCAACTTCAAATTCTTTCTTCAGTTTTTCTTGTTTAGAAACACTGAATTCGAACTTGGTGTTGGCCTTTTCAAGTTCCGATTCTTGGATAGTAAGGCGGCTCTTCAGGTTAGTCACCTCTAACTCAAGTTGGCTTGTGGCGGCCTAGACAAGTGCAAAGTTCAAGTCAGGCAAACTGTTTATACAATATTACAAGTCCCAAGCATTTTGCAAGCAACAACACTTGGCACTTGGGGGCTAATGTCCCAAAGAAGTTTTCTATGGCGGTTCATAAGAGCAAGTCCCAATCATTTTGCAAGCAATAACATTTGGCACTTGGGGGCTAATGTCCCTAAGAAGTTTTTTATGGCAGTTCATAAGAGTAAGTCCCAAGCGTTTTGCGAGCAATAATATTTGGCACTTGGGGGGCTAATGTGTACTGCGCTTCACAGAAACATCAAAGTTTCTTTATATAGACCCGGCTCAACCATATTGGTTAAGCCACCCCTTGGGGACTACATGGTAAGCCGGAATTTTTTTTCTTTTTCATTATGATTGTTGAGTTTGTTTCTAAGTCTACAACATAAGTATCATAAGCAGCAGACTTAGGGGAGTAATGTGCTAAAGGATAATGAATAAGAGAGGACGAGTTTTACCTCGAACTTGTGGTGCATCTGCTTCACCATGTCGATCTCGAGGTTCTAGCTACTATGTACTTGGCTCATATAGCCAGAGAAGATATCTCCAATACTCATATGAGCATAATTGGTGACATTGTCTTGACCCGGCGTTCGTCAAGAAGTTCTCCCTTGGCGGAGCATTTTGCCAGTACAGTTGGCCTTCCCGGCTCAGTATAGCCAGTTCTGGTAATTTCCACATCAGTAGTGGAAGGATCATCTGTCCGGACTGGGCTAGGAGCCTCCGGATTCTCTGATTCATCAGCATCTTGATCAGTGGGCAGGTCGGTGGCAGGAGGAGTTAAGTCCTGAGCTGGTTCAGGCGGCGGCTCATGAGTGGTTGATTCTGCCACGACCGTCTCAAGACCTGGTTCAGTTGGAACTCTATCATTAGTTGACTTGTTCGTTCTAACCCTTTTGCTGGGTTTAGCTTGACCACTGTTCCAGAATAAAAGATTAGCACAGGTGCAAGAGATGTTAAATAAATATAAGATGAGCGGGTTAATATACCCTGGAGCTATTTTGAAGGCTGGCGGATTGGATTGCAATGACTCGCCGAAGGAAGGGGAAGTATCCTGATAATCCGAGTCAGAGGGATTAAGTGGTTCACGAAAGTGACCCGCCAAGAGGTAAAACTTAGTTAAAGTAGGAGTAACCTCATTTCGGCGTTTCCTTGGAGTATTTGGTAAGCCGGAGGATAGTTCCACGTCTTTGCTAGTCCGGTTCTGCCTCCGGCTTTCATGAATTTGTTGCTTCAAAAGAAATTGAGGATCATGATGAGCTAGAGGATGAGAAAATCTTACTTTCCGAGTCACCCTGCGGAGTTTCTGTCTTGGCAAAGGCTCGGAGTCGGAGGAAAGGATAGTTACCTCATCAGCCTTGCTCCGGCTTGTCCCAGCGTCCTCCTGTTGGTGATCAGTGTCAATAAGTGTCGGATTTCGGGTTCCGGCAGACCCTCTAGGTTCAAACTATGGGGTGCACGCGGAGATCGCACCTCCTACCTACCTATGTCTCGTCGCCTCGCAAGGATCTAAACTACACGAACAACAACACAAGGGACACAAGGTTTATAGTAGTTCGGGCCACCATTGTGGTGTAATACCCTACTCTAGTTTGTGGAGTGGTGGATTGCCTCACGGGTTGATGATGAACAATACAAGGAAGAACTGCCTCACGAGGGGTGTTCTTGCGTTGGTGGTTCTGGCTAGAGTTCAACTGCTCGATCTCCTGCCTTGAGAGTGGCTAGTCCTATTTATAGAGCGAGGCCCTGGGCCTCTTCCCAAATATTGAGTGGGAAGGAAGCCAACAATTGGCCATTTTGAAGGGGAACATCTAGTACACTTATCCTGACTAAAGTCGGTCCTCGCCTGCCAAAGACTCTGGCGGTGACGCCGGCTTGGGCTCCACGATGACCTCCATCCTACTGTTCTGCTGGTCTTGGTCTTGTTGCACCGAAATGGTTGCCTTTGCTTGATACTCTTGCCTGCGCTTGCTCCCTTTGCACCAAAGAAGAAACAAGGACTCTGCGCAGGCGGGCGCCCGCTTGGCGCCCGCTTGGCTTTGGTCTTCATGGCTTGCGTCACGGGCACCTCGTGAGGTACCCCGCCTTGATCTCTCCGCCTCCTCGCGAGCCAGCCTGATGAGGCCGTGCCTGAGGAAGCTTCCTGTCATCCGCCCCGCGAGGCTTGGCCCCTCGCGAGGGTCTTGAGCTTGTGTTGATGAAGATGGGCCGTACTGGGCCACCCCTTGAGCCACACCGCAGGCCGCAGACAGGCAAGTCTGGGTACCCTCGTTCCTAGAACGCCGAAAGTATCCCCCTGGCCCAAAACGCGCCTGGACTTGGCTTAGCCGAGAAGCGAAGGGGCAAGAGCGAAGCGCCACAGGCCCCAACAGCCTGCGGCCTTGGGCGCCGCGTGGCAGTTGATTGGACGTGGACATCCCCGCTTCCCCTTGTCGCCTCGGCAACTGCATGAATTGGCAAGTCCCTGCATGCAAAGCGGGTGATGATTACCTGTGATCATGGAGGCCGACGGTTGGCCTCCTCTGACTATATGTACGGAACGGCGAGAGCCTTTCCAGTCCACCCTCTCCTGCTGTTCTCCGCCTTCTTCTCCGCCCTTGCTCCACCATACGCCAATGGCATCCATCTGACGGTTTTCTGCCGAGGAGAAGGGGAAAACCCCCCGAGAGGGTCCTTCCCCGCTTCCGCCGAAGAAATGGCTCGTCTCTCGCTGCGGAGAGGAGGGTGACCGGCAGGAGGTGTCGAGGCCATGGTTTGAGCGGCCGCCTCCTGGATTCCCAGTGCCCTTGTACGCCCGGGTCGAGGGTCCTGAAGGCGCAGGCGCCGAGCAACACCGCCAGAGGCGCCGTCTCCATCGGCGGATCACGGCGGTGCGTGTCATTCCTCCCGGGGTTCACGTCGAGGCCTCCTCCCGCGAACTTGTGCTTCGCGCCGCCATGCCTCCTCGATCTTGGATTCTCCTTCCTCCTTCCTTCGCCTTCGAGATTCTGCCAAGGGGGCCTTTCAGGCTCTGGCTACAGCACGCCAACTGCCAGACTCCTACGACCGAAGCGAATGTCCAGGTCGTCGCTCCAGGCAAGGTCTTCATGACCCGGGGTTGGGGCGAGATCGCCCGGGTCTGCCGATCGGAGGGGGCCCTCGTGATCCACCTGGATTATGATGGCGCCTCCTTGATGCTCTTCAAGGTCTTCGGCGAAGATGGGCGGCGGTGGGAGTGTTGTCCCAGAGGCAGCAGCCGAAGCTCTGGAGCGGCAGGGACCAGGTTTGCCGTTGCCTGCTCTTCCAGCAGCTCCTCTAATGGCGGTGGGCGCCTCGAAGAGTCTAGCGATTCCTTCGAGCTCCTTCTGACTCCGGTGACGAGCGACGACACCTACGAGCCTCCGAGCTCGTGCCGTGCCCGGGGCAGGGCCAGCTCGCCCGGCAGCCGACGTGGCCGATCTGGATGAGGCTGGCACCGAGCCTCACGCGGCCCACTGTTGATGATGGCGTCTGCTCGTTAGGGTCCCTGTAGTTAGTCCTGTTCTGGTCTCGCGTCTTTTGTCCCTGCGAGGAGCCAAGAACACACCCCGTGGGGGTTTGCAAGGTGCCTGTAGTTCCATTTGTTAATACGATCCTTGTCACAAAACAGTGCAAGATGCTCGTCCCGTCTAAGCTTAGTTCGTCCTTTCGAACCTCGCGAGGGCTCGGTGCTCTACGCCGACCGGTCCCGGTCCCAAGGCAAGTCTTAGCCGTCGCTGGTATGCCAGGTCGCGATGCCGTGGTCAAGGACAGGAGGTGAGCGGCCCGGGGTCCAGTAAGAGTCCCTGAGTCGCGATGCTCAGGAGGTCCCCTTTGGCGCTCAAGCAGCCATCGTTCAGTGGGAAAGGAGTGCGACGTTGCCAATGCGGGACCGCATTAGGTGCGAGGTCGGTGCTGCGACAACTAGTGTTTCCGGAAGATGACTTATCTCGGGAGTCAGGACCCACTACTTGACGCGGCGTTAGGCCCACGCATCGATAGCTGAGGAGTTGCCCGGCGAGGTCCCCGCGTGCCTCTTCCCTCTCGTCTTTGCTCCCCTTCGCGCTCTACGTCCTCAGGTCCCGGCCCTCGAGCAAGCTCAGCCATCGCTGGTATGCCAGGTCGCGATGCCGTGGACAAGGCCAGGAGGTGAGGGCTGGAGAGCCAGTAGGAGTCCATGAGTCGCGATGCTCAGGTACCCCCCCCCCTTTAACATGCAAGCGGGTCATGCGGACGAGAGTGAAGGAGACGCTGTGAAGGCCTCGCCTGACGTTGCTTCTTGAAGAGACCCTACAGGCTCATCACAAGAAGAACGAGAGTTTGCCGTCATAATTGACAGTCAGCTATTGGTTGCTCTGGAGGGGCGACGAGGGCACTGAAAGCTTGGTGAGGTGGCGCCTTGCGGGGCTGTCGCGGCCAGAGCTCAGCCAATCAGGTTTGTCAACGTTGCAGGGACGGACCCATGCGCAAGCGTCATGCCGTTAGGGAGCAGATCCATCAGATGGTGTCAACCAAGCGGGCGATCAAGTCAAGCACATTAATCATGAGGGAGCAAATCCATTTAGATAGGCGCAGAGAAAGGCGAATATCGCTGGGTCGGGCCCGAGCAACTTGGGGATAATGCAGCCCGTGGGGCGCCCCCAACAAAGCAAGCTAAAAACATGAACCAAAGGGATACATGCCGCAGGGACGGACCCACGCGGCCTGGGAATGATGCAGCCCTGAGGGCGCTCCCAGCTCAAAAATGAAACTCGAAAGATGTCAGCTGATGGTGTTGAAGATGAAGGGAGGCTGAAGTAGCGACGTCGTGTGCTGCGGAAGCCAATCTTCACGAGCCCCCAGGCCCAAGAGCCTCGGGAGGCTCCGGAGGCGCTGCTGGCTCCTCGCGGACCATCTCCATCTCTGCCAGGACTGCGGAACGCCTGGCCGCCTGGGCCTCCAGGATGCTCCTCATGAGGCGCTGGCGCACAGCAGCCGTGTTCGGCAAGCCGTAAGACATGCGAACATAGCTGTGGGGTGAACCTTCGCAGTGTCCCATGCGTGAGGGCCGGAGGCGCTCCTGAGAGGCGGCTTGGTTAAGCCCTGGTATGTCGATGCAGATGCGCAGCCCACCATCCTCGCCCGGATGGGGAGCTACGGCGGGTAAGCGGCGGCTGCCACGTATGACTCTTGACTCCAGCAGCTCCCGAATGATCTCACTAACGAACTCCCGAGGGTTTGGCCCTCCTTGCCTCGCTCCTTCCTGAGGGAAATGTGTTTTGAAACACGCCTCCAAGTGGTGCCCGAGCGCCTCCCTCGTGATCTTAGCAAACTCGATGGCCCTCCAGGAGAGAGCCCCCGAGCCTTGCTCGAGGAGGGCGCCGGGCGCGCCTTCCTGTGAGACAGAAGGAGGCTCCTTTGGAACGGGCGTGGACTCTGAGGGGCTTGCCTCCCAAGGGTTCTGACCAGGCCACACCTTCTTCTTCTTAGGGACTGCCTTGGGAAGCCTTCCGCTCCTGTGATCTGGGTCTTCAATTGATGCGGCTTGAAAGGCACGCTCCAAAGAACACACCGCGTCTCTCTCTTCACAAGGCAATGTGATGACTCCACCGCTTCCTGGCATCTTGAGGACATTGTAACCATGATGAGTCACGGCCATGAACTTGGCCAAAGCTAGGTACCCGAGGATGGCATTGTACGGCAGGCGGATGTGCGCGACGTCAAAGTCAGTGAGCTCAGTGCGGTAGTTGTCGCGCTTCCCGAAGGTGACAGGAAGGTGGACCTGCCCTATCGGGACTGTGGAACCATCAGTGACTCCTGAGAAAGGCTTGGTTGGCTGAAGCTGGTTGTATGGCACTTGGAGATTGTTGAATGTCTCGATGGACAGGACATTGAGCCCTGCCCCGCCAATGATGAGGGTCCTGGTGACTTGCACATTGCTGATGATCAGGGAGCAAAGCATCGGGAGGACTCCGGGTGTGGCTGCGCACTTGAGCTGATCCGTTGAGCTGAAACTTATGACGCATGCTGACCACCTGGGGAGCGCGTGGCTTCGAGCTTGGGGAGGACTGCATTTACTTCACGAGCAAACTGCTTGAAGATGCGCTGAGAGGCTGGGGCTTGAGCTCCGCCCAAGATGCAAGCGATTGCACGCGGCTCCTGGAAGTCCCCAGCCCCCTCGTCCTAATGATGGTCTCCGTTCCTCCTCGGCTATGGTGGCAGAGGAGGGAGGCCCACGTTGCCTTGCGGATGATCCTCGCGAGGCTGATCCCTCCAGCCTCCCTCACGAGGCTGATCCTGCCAGCGGTCCTTGCGAGGTCGGTCGCGCCACCCTTGGCGAGGGCCACGGTCTTCCCATCGTCCTCCACCTCTTCCTCCTCCTCGGCCATATCCCCGATTGTTGCGCTCGGGGCGTCGGCCGGCGCGCACGTCCCGCACGGCCCTGAGCTCTTGGCATTCGTTGGTGTTGTGGGTGTGGAGGTCGTGGTACATGCTGTACCGGCTGCCTTTGGATGACTCAGGCTGATCCGTTCCCCGCTTGGTGTCCGGTTCTGCTGCAAGCATGGCTGCCCCCTTGCGCTTCACGTCCTTGACCTTGGGCTTTTTCTCTTCTGGGTCGGCAGCCGGCAGCTCGAGGAGGGAAAGGCGTCCTTCCTCGGCCCTAGCGCACTTGGTTGCCAAGTTGAATAGCTCAAGGGAGGTGCACATGTCTTCATGGATCGCAAGCTCTTCTTTCATCTTGACGTCACGCACACCATCGGAGAAGGCTGAGATGATGGCCTCCTCAGAAACCCTGGGGATCTTAAGGCGAGCGTTGTTGAAACGCTGGATGAACTTCTGCAGGGTCTCTCCTGGCTACTGCTTGATGTGGCGCAAGTCACTCATGACTGGGGGCCGCTCGCGTGTGCCTTGGAAATTGGCGATGAATCGGGTGCGCATCTCGTCCCAGGAGGAAATCGTGTCAGGAGCCAGGTTCAGGAGCCAGGTGCGGGCACTGTCTTTGAGCGCCATGGGGAACCAGTTCGCCATGACCTTCTCGTCCCCGTTGGCGGCTTCGATGCCCAGCTCATAGAGCTGGAGGAACTCTGCAGGGTCGGCCGTGCCGTCGTAGCGTGGGGGCAAATCTGGTTGAACTTGCCCGGCCAGGCCACACCGTGCAGCTCGGCGGTGAAGGCGCGGCAGCCTGCAGTGGCCACGGGAGGCCTCGGGTGACGGAGGGCTTGATCTTGGAAGTCTCTGTGCGCTGCCGCGAGGAGCAGCGCGGGGTCTTGGCACGCTAGAGCAGGAGCGCGGTCGTGACGGGCCAGCATGGGGAGCGCCCGGGTAGCTTCTTGGGGATGAGGGATCTCTTGGCAGCTCTTCTCTTGCTGTGCTGGTGCCGGACGGGGCGGGTTCCGTCCAGGGGCCACGCGCCTTGGGGCCAAGGCGCCTACTTGAGGGAGAGGCGGCTGAGGCGCCCCCGGAGCTTCCTCGCCCGCGCACGGCGGGGCGTGGTGCAGCGAGAGGGATGGAGCAGGGGAGCCCCCAGCGGCGCTGACGAGCTCGGTGATGCGGGTGAGCCACTCGTCGTAGAGGTCGTCGACGGGGCAGTAGTGCAGGAGTTCTCGCGCCAGGAGCAGCACGGCGTGCACGTCCGTAGGAGCGCGACGGGCATGGGACAAGAAACTGGCTGGAGTCAGTGACGGGGTGGCGGTGCGGCCTTCTTGCCGCACCTAAGGATGCAGAGACGATGCCTACTGCTCGTTCCCCGTTGGGGCGGTGGTGGCGTTGGCGGCAGGCGACGGGGAACGACGGCGGCACCCACCGATGGGGGCCGTCTGGGCGACACGAGTGGCAAGGGCGGCCCGGCGCCCGGCCAGGGCTGCCCGGCGCTCAGCGCGGGCTCGACGAGCATCTGACATCGATGCGAGGGGCGGCGAAAAACAGGGCGGCGGAAGGCAGATTCCGGTGCACCCCTACCTGGCGCGCCAAATGTTGGATTTCGGGTTCCGGCAGACCTTCTAGGTTCGAACTCTGGGGTGCACGCGGAGATCGCACCTCCTACCTACCTATGTCTCGTCGCCTCGCAAGGATCTAAACTACACGAAGAACAACACAAGGGACACGAGGTTTATACTAGTTCATGCCACCATTGTGGTGTAATACCCTACTCTAGTTTGTGGAGTGGTGGATTGCCTCACGGGCTGATGATGAACAATACAAGGAAGAACTGCCTCGCGAGGGGTGTTCTTGCGTTGGTGGTTCTGGCTAGGGTTCAACTGCTCGATCTCCTGCCTTGAGAGTGGCTAGTCCTATTTATAGAGCGAGTCCCTGGGCCTCTTCCCAAATATTGAGCAGGAAGGGCACCAACAATTGGCCATTTTAAAGGGGAACATCTAGTACACTTATCCTGACTAAAGTCGGTCCTCGCCTGCCAAAGACTCTGGCGGTGATGCTGGCTTGGGCTCCACGATGACCTCCATCCTGCCGTTCTACTGGTCTTGGTCTTGTTGCACCGAAATGGTTGCCTTTGCTTGATACTCTTGCCTGCGCTTGCTCCCTTTGCACCAAAGAGGAAACAAGGACTATGCACAGGCCGGCGCCCGCCTGGCGCCCGCCTGGCTTTGGTCGTCATAGCTTGCGTCACAGGCACCTCCTGAGGTACCCCGCCTTGATCTCTCTGCCTCCTCGCGAGCCAGCCTGATGAGGTCGTGCCTCAGGAAGCTTCCTGTCGTCCTCCCCACGAGGCTTGGCCCCTCGCGAGGGTCTTGAGCTTGTGTTGATGAGGATGGGCCGTACTGGGCCACCCCTTGAGCCATGTCGTAGGCCGCAGGCAGGCAAGTCTGGGTACCCCTGTTCCCAGAACGCCGACAATAAGGTGATTAAAAAATAAGCCAAGAGAGTCAAGGGCTACCTCCGACTCAGAAGAGTCCGATAGCCGAAGCATTTCAGAAGCGGAGGCTTTCTTGCCCCTCTTCCTTACAGCTTCTTTTCTGGCGGCTTTCTTCTCCTTCCTTGCTCTCTTGGCAGCTTCATGATCATAGTGAATTTTCCAAAATTTATCACCCGCCTGCAAGGACCAAGCATGTTTTCAAGCATGAGAGAAACTTTACGAAAATAAGATAACATGTCACATGGACGTTTTACCTTTGGAGCCGGGTTATCTTTGCAGAAAGGGGCCAAACCCACTCTGCCGCAATCCGCCAGACTCTCGTTGAGGAGAGATTTTGTCATGTCATCAACAACATGAGCGGGTAAGTTGACAGGGCTATGGCGTAGATGATCTTTCTTGGCGCCAGTGTATTCGCACATTAAGGCAGGGCGGCGGCTCAATGGAATAACTCACCAAGCAAGCCATACATGAACCATGTCAATACCAGTCAACCCATTCCCCAGCAGAGCTTTGATCTTGGCCATGGTGGGAGCAAGGGACTTGCGCTCCGCGGCAGTAATCTTGTCAGGCAGAGGGTGATTGCTATCAAGACGGAGGGCGCGAAAGTCAGGCAGAGGGTTCTCGTCAGCCGGAGAAGTGTCTTGACAGTAGAACCATGTCATGTTCCAGTCTTTGGGATGGCTTGGCGGGTTAGCATAGGGGAAAAATACATCTCTGCGGCGTTGGATTGAAACTCCGCCAAGTTCCAAGCTTTGGCCACTGGCGCACTCCGTCTGGCGGTTCAAGTAAAACAGTTCTCTGAAGATCAGTAAATTGGGCTCCTCACCAAGATAGACTTTGCTGAACACTTGGAAGTTGCAGATATAGACACGGAATTGGGTCCAATGTCTTGTGGGTGAAGGTCAAAAAACTCCAGCACATCTCTGAAGAACTTCGAACCAGGAGGAGTTAAACCCCAGTTCATATGATCTGTGAAAACAATGACCTCCCCTTCCTTGGGTTGAGGTACTTCTTTGTCCGGGTTAGGAGCACGATAATGCATGATTTCTTTCTTCGGCAGATAGCCGGTTGTCACGAAATCATTCAAAGTGCTGTCAGTGACAATGGATTTAACCTAGTTGCCAGAGGTGGCTGCCTTGAGCGCCATTCTATTTGAAAGACTAAAGAGAAAACAATAAGGCCCGGTTCAAATTTAAGCCGGGCAGGATAACAGTCTTACTGTGAATAACAAGATGGCGACTTATGAAGGGGCCTAATGGTATAAGGATAATTACGTCCTAGTTACTTAAGCTGCCATAGGTTTTATAAGCCGTCAGCATGTTTCTGTCAACAGAGGTGGTCTAAAGGATTAATTGAGAATTACTTTGTTATAAGCCGGCGATCAGACTCGCCGTGACTGAATAAATCTAACAGAGTATGGATTTTGCCGAAGTGTTGTACAAACAAGTTTCACAGTGGGCAGTGGTTATTTTGGATCAAATAAAGGTTCCGAAAAGAAAAATTACTAGACCTAACAGCAGGGTGCAGAGAAGTTCATAAGCTATGATGAGTTTTTCTTACATAGAAAGGAGATCTATTGATAATCAAAATGGAAGCGGAATACTGACCGCATCAGATCTATGAGGTTCTTTGGATTAGGTGAAATCATGGCAAGGAAAAACACGAAGAACACCGATGAACTACGCCCGTACAGAAGAACATGACTAGCTCTAGTGCAAATCCATGGCGTGGAAAGGGAAGCACTTACTACGGAGGATTTGCGGAGGAGGAGTGCTGGGGTTCTCTGGTCAGGGTCAGGTTGATGCAGCGGCCGAGCTCGATGAGGGTGACGAATGCAGTGGCGACAGCGATGGAGCTCTAGTGGCAGATGGGGGCGATAGGAGACGATGCGAATGGAGAAGAAGAGGAGACCTAATCGGGTCTATTTATAAGGAAAAACCCGCTAAATGGGCGCGAAAAACGAGGAGGCCGAAAAACAAGAAAAAATTTAGTTATCCAGCTACAAAGGTGCCTCGGTTTTCGGATGGTCATTAAGACAGAGATCCGTTGGGATGCGTTGGACAAATGTGTTTATGACAGGTGATGTCATGGCGGGTTACCACAAATTCAAAGGATGATGTCATGGCGGGTTACAGAAATCTCATAAGCAAGGAGCAGACGATTTTTCTTAACTGTCAAAGATTGACATGAACCAGTTCAAATCAATCTGGGGCCTATTGTTGGGGATATAACTATCAGGTATGACCCGCCAGGAGGGACCGGGTTATACCTGCAAGACTTCTTGAAGCCCAACACTCAAGGTTAAAGACGGCGGCTTAGTAAGGGCCTACGGCCCAGAGGCGACTTAAGGCCCGTAGTGATAAACCACCGTATTCGTACGACTTGTATTGTAAGGCAAGAAATATTAAGAGACCGAGTCGGATACTGTTTATAAGCCGGCCAGGACTCTGTAGAGCCACTGGGCGTCGACCTCTGTATATAAAGGGACGACCCGGCGGCGGTTTAAGACAGAGAACAACAATTCGAGACTCAAGCAAAGCGTATTTGCTCCCTGGTCATCAAAACCCTAATAATCCCATCACAACTAGACGTAGGCTTTCACCTTCATCGTAAGGGGCCGAACTAGTATAAAAACTCTCGTGTCCCTTGTCCTGATTAACCCCTTCAAGCTTCCTAGTTGTGATGGCTCCACGACAAAGTCCGTTCCTTAGGACATCTGACGTGACAATTCCACGACACACACTCAAGCATCTAAGCTTGCGGATGCCCCGGAAGGCACCCCATCTTTCTTCAACAAGTATCGTTATGTTTTCATCTTCGTTTTGTTCATGTGATATGTGTAAATCTTGGAGCGTCTTTTGCATTTAGTTTTCATTTTTCTTTTATGCACCATGATGGTATGATGTAGTCCATGGTTGATTTATAGAATTATCATTGCACTTCACTTATATCTTTTGTGTATGGCTTTCTAGAATGCTTCATGTGCTTCACTTATATCAGTTGAAGTTTGGATTGCCTGTTTCTCTTCACATAGAAAATAGATGTTCGTAAAATGCTCTTTTGCTTCACTTATATTTGTTAAAGCATGATCTTTTGTAGAAAGAATTAAATTCTCATGCTTCACTTATATATATTTAGAGAGACAAATGGAATTGGTCATTTGCATGATTAGTCATAAAAATCCTACATAAAATTTATAGATCACTGAATATGATATGTTTGATTCCTTGCAATAGTTTTGCAACATAGAGATGGAATATGTGGGAAGTACTAGTAAACGGTTGTGGTTAGTAAGAATATTGGTGTTAAGGTTTGTGATTCCCGAAGCATGCACGTACAGTCTCTCGTTACGCCGCGAAGTTGGAGCAAAATTTATCCTTCATTGTCTATCTTTGTGTGAAGGTTGGGGGCGTGCGATGGTTAACTCCTACCAACCTCCCCCCTAGGGGCATGCGTAGTAGCACTTTGCTTTGAGGGCTAATAAACTTTTGCAATGAGCATATGAGTTCTTTATGACTAATGTGAGTCCATGGATTATACGCACTCTTACCTTTCCGCAATTTGCTAGCCTCTACGGTACCATGCATTGCCCTTTCTCACCTCGAGAGTCGGTGCAAACTTCACAGGTGCATCCAAACCCCGTGATATGATACACTCTATCACACATAAGCCTTACTATATATTCCTCAAAACAGCCACCATACCTACCTCTTATGGCCTTTCCATAGCCATTCTAAGATATATTGCCATGCAACTTCCACCGCTTCCGTTTTGATGACTTGAGCATTCATTGTCATATTGCTTTGCATGATCATATAGTGACATAGTAGTTGTGGCTCTGCCACCGTTCATCATTTTTCATACATGTTACACTAGATCATTGCACCTCCTGGTACACTGCCAGAGGCATTCATATAGAGTCATATTTTGTTAAAAGTATCGAATTGTAATTTTTATTTCCTTTGAGTTATAAGTAAATAGAAGTGTGATGATCATCATTATTCATTTTTAGAGCAGTGCCCCAGTGAGGAAAGGATGATGGAGACTATGATTCCCCCACAAGTTGGGAAGAGACTCTGGACAATGAGAGAGAAAAATAAAAAAAAAGAAAAAAAGAAAAATAAACAAAGAGAGAAGGGGCATTGTTAGTATCCTTTACCACACTTGTGCTTCAAAGTAGCACCATGTTTTTCATATGGAGAGTCTCATATGTTGTCACTTTCATATACTAGTGGGAATATACATGCACACCTACTTAGTTTTCATATGGAGCTTTTATACACCTATAGCTCTTAGTGCATTCGTTGCATGGCAATCCCTTCCTCGCATTGATATCGATTGATGGGCATCTCCATAGCCCGTTGGTTAGCCGCATCGATGTGAGACTTTCTTACTTTTTGTCTTCTCTATATTTATCCTCGTCATCATACTCTATTCCACCCGTAGTGCTATATCCATGGCTTGCGCTCATGTATTGCGTGAGGGTTGAAAAAGCTGAAGCGCGTTAAAAAGTATGAACCAATTGCTTGGCTGACACCAGGATAGTACATGATTTATACTTTGTGTTAGGAAGACAGAGCATGATAAGACTATATGATTTTGTAGGGATAATGTTCTTTAGCATTGAATTTTGAAAGACATGATTGTTTATTGGGATGCTTGAGTATTGATGTCTTTATGTCAAATTATAGACTATTGCTTTGAATCACTTATATCTTAATATTCATGCCATGCCTAGATATATGATCAAGTTTATGCTAGGTAGCATTCCACATCCAAAATTATCTTTTTTATCATGTATCTACTCGAGGACGAGCAGGAATTAAGCTTGGGGATGCTGATACGTCTCCGTCGTATCTATAATTTTTGATTGTTTCATGCCAATATTATTCAACTTTTACATACTTTTGGAAACTTTTTATATGATTTATTTGGACTAACTTACTTATGCAGTGCCTAGTGCCAGTTCATGTTTGTTGCATGTTTTTGTTTCGCAGAAGATCCATATCAAACAAAGTCCAAATGCAATAAAAATCTACGGAAAATTATTTTGGAATATTTGTGAATTTTAGGTGGAATCAACGTAAACGGAGGCCCGAGGCCACCACAACCCACCAGGGCCCAGGTGCGCCCTGGTGTAATGTGCCCTCCTCGAACGTCGGTTGGAGCCCTTCTTCTGGCGCAAGAAAGATAATTTATGGAAAAAAATCGTGTAGAAATTTCAGCACAATCGGAGTTACGGATCTCCAGGAATTTAAGAAACCGTGAAGGGCTAGATCTGGGGAGAGTGAAACCGAAAAGAACAGCGAGGGAGATCCAATCTCGGAGGGGCTCCCGCCACTCTGCCACCATGGAGGCCTTGGAACAGAGGGGGAACTCTCCTCCCATCTTGGGGGAGGCCAAGGAAGAAGAAGAAGGAGGGGGGGGGGGCTCTCTCCCCCTCTCTCCTGGTGGCGCCAGAGTGCCGCCCAGGCTAGGATTGTGACGGTGATCTACATCAACAATCTTGCTACCGTAAACACCAACTCTCTCCCCCTCTATGCAGCGGTGTAACACCCCTTCTCCCCGCTGTAATCTCTACTTAAACATGGTGCTCAACTCCATATATTATTTCCCAATGATATATGGTTATCCTATGATGTTTGAGTAGATCCGTTTTGTCCTATGGGTTAATTGTGATCTTGGTTGGTATGATTGTATATTTTATTTATGGTGTTGTCCTATGGTGCCCTCTGTCTCGCACAAACGTGAGGGGGCCATGCTATAGGGTGTTGCAATATGTTAATGGTTTGCTTATTGTCAGTGTTGCGGGGGATGACAGTAGCTTAAACGCGGATAAGTGGGTCATGGCGTATGGGAGTAAAGAGGACTTGATACTTAATGCTATGGTTGGGTTTCACGACCTTAATGATCTTTAGTAGTTGCAGATGCTTGCTAGAGTTCAAATCACTAGTGCATATGATCCAAGTAGAGAAAGTATGTTAGCTCATGCCTCTCACTCAGATAAAATTACAAGAATGATTACCAGTACTTCTTATCAATTGCCTAGGGACAAATGACTTTCTTATTGACAAAAGCTATCCACTTTTATTACCTTGCAATTTATTCATAGTTTTATTTTCGCTAAGTACTCATAGTTTTATTCTTGAATAATAGTTTCATACTTGTTCTAGGTAAAGCAAACGTCAACTATGTGTAGAGTTGTATCGGTGGTCGATAGTACTTGAGGGAATATTTGTTCTGCCTTTAGCTCCTCATTGGGTTCGACACTCTTATTTATCGAAGAAGGCTACAAATGATCCCCTATACTTGTGGGTTATCAGGACACCACAAAATTGAACCCAAAGCTAAGCACTTCTTCCATTGCAAGAAAAACCAATCTAGTAGGCCAAACTAAACCGATAATTCGAAGAGACTTGCGAAGATATCAAATCATTCATATAAGAATTCAGCGAAGAACCAAATAATATTCATAGATAATCTGATCAAAAAACCACAATTCATCGGATCTCGGCAAACACACCACAAAAGAGTATTACATCGAATAGATCTCCAAGAACATTGAGAGGAACATGGTATTGAGAATCAAAGAGAGAGAAGAAGCCATCTAGCTACTAGCTATGGACCCGTAGGTCTGTGATAAACTACTCACGCTTCATCGGTGAGGCAATGGTGTTGATGTAGAAGCCCTCCATGATCAAATGCCCCTCTGGCAGGACGCTGGAAAAGGTCCCTAGATGGGATCTCACCGGTACAGACAGTTGCAGCAGTGGAAAAGTGTCGTGGCTCCCCTCGATATTTTCAGGGTATAAGAGTATATATAGGCGAAGGAACTAGGTCAGGAGACCGACGAGGGGCCCACGAGGCAGGGGGCGCACCCTATGCCCTGGGTGCGCCCTCCACCCTCGTGGCCGCCTTGTTGCGTCTCCGACTTCATCTGCAAGTCTCCTGGTTTGCTTTTGGCCCAAGAAAGATCATTGCGAAAGTTTCATTCCGATTGGACTCCGTTTGATATTCCTTTTCTCCAAAACTCTAAAACAGGCAAAAAACAGAAACTGGCGCTGGGCTCTAGGTTAATAGGTTAGTCCCAAAAATAATATAAAATAGCATAATAATGCATATTAAGTATCCAAAACAGACAATATAATAGCATGGAACAATCAAAAATTATAGATACGTTGGATATGTATCACCGTACCACTCTGGTGCGGATCGTGCTCTGGTTGACCTACGAGGTTCAATAGTAACTTGATCTGAAGGTTCATCATCATCATTAGCTTCCTCTCTTGTAGGTGTAGGCATCACGGGAACGGATTTCTCGGGCGAGCTACTTTCCAAATTGAGAGAAGGTACAATTACCTCATCAAGTTCTACTTTCCTCCCACTCACTTCTTTCGAGAGAAACTCCTTCTCTAGAAAGGTTCAATTATTGGCAACAAAGATCTTGCCTTCGGATCTGTGGTAAAAGGTGTACCCAATTGTTTCCTTAGGGTATTTTATGAAGACGCACTTCTCCGATTTGGGTTGATCTTATCAGGCTAAAGCCTTTTGACATAAGCATCGGATCCCCAAACTTTAAGAAACAACAGCTTAGGTTTATTGCCAAACCACAGTTCATGGGGTGTCGTCCCAACGGATTTTGATGGTGCCCTGTTTAACATGAATGCAACTATCTCTAATGCATAACCCCAAAAATGATAGTGGTAAAATGGTAAGACACATCATAGATTGCACCATATCTAATAAAGTACGGTTATGAAGTTCGGACACACTATTACCCTTTGGTGTTCCAGGTGGAGTGAGTTGTGAAACTATTCCACATTGTTTTAAATGAAGGCCAAACTCATAACTCAAATATTCACCTCCGCGATCAGATGGTAGAAACTTTATTTTCTGGTTACGATGATTCCACACTTCACTCTAAAATTCTTTGAACTTTACAAATGTTTCAGACTTGTGTTTCATTAAGTAGATATACCCATATCTGCTCAAATCTTCTGTGAAGGTCAGAAAATAACAATACCCGCCACGAGCCTCAACACTCATCGGACCTCATACATTAGTATGTATTATTTCCAATAAGTCATTGGCTCGCTCCATTGTTCCGGAGAACGGAGTTTTAGTCATCTTGCCCATGAGGCATGGTTTGCAAGTATCAAATGATTCATAATCAATTGATTCCAAAAGTCCATCTGCGTGGAGTTTCTTCATGCGCTTTACACCTATATGACCTAAATGGCAGTGCCAAAAATATGTTGCACTATCATTATCAACTTTGCATCTTTTGGCATCAATATTATGAATATGTGTATCACCACAATCGAGATTCAAGAGAAATAGACCACTCTTCAAGGGTGCATGACCATAAAAGATATTACTCATATAAATAGAACAACCATTATTCTATGATTTAAATGAATAACCGTATCGCACTAAACAAAATCCAGATATAATGTTCATGCTCAATGCTGGCACCAAATAACAATTATTCAGGTCTAAAACTAACCCCAAAGATAGATGTAGAGGTAGTGTGCCGACGGCGATCACATCGACCTTGGAATCATTCCCGGCGCGCATCGTCACCTTGTCCTTAGCCAATCTTCGTTTAATCTGTAGTCCCTATTTCGAGTTACAAATATGAGCAATCGAACTGGTATCAAATATCCAAGCACTACTATGAGCATTAGTAAGGTACACATCAATAACATGTATATCAAATATACCTTTGTTCACTTTGCCATCCTTCTTATCTGCCAAATACTTGGGGTAGTTCCGCTTCCAGTGACCAGTCCCTTTGCAGTAGAAGCACTTAGTTTCAAGCTTGGTTCCGGCTATGGGCTTCTTCCTGGGAGTGGCGACTTGCTTGCCATTCTTCTTGAAGTTCCCCTTCTTTCCCTTGACCTTTTTTTTAAACTAGTGGTCTTGTTAACCATCAACACTTGATGCTCCTTCTTGATTTCTACCTCCGCAGCTTTGAGGATTGCGAAGAGCTCGGGAATAGTCTTTTACATCCCTTGCATATTATAGTTCATCACTAAGCCTTTGTAGCTTGGTGGCAGTGATTGGAGAACTCTGTCAATGACACTATCATCCGGAAGATTAACTCCCAGCTGAGTCAAGTGATTATGATATCCAGACATTCTAAGTATATGTTCATGATAGAACTGTTCTCCTCCATCTTGTAGCTATAGAACTTGTTGGAGACTTCATATCTCTCAACTCGGGCATTTGCTTGAAATATTAACTTCAACTCCTGGAACATCTCATATGGTCCATGACGTTCAACACGTCTTTGAAGTCCCGATTCTAAGCCGTAAAGCATGGCACACTGAACTTTCGAGTAGACATCAACATGCGACTGCCAGGCATTCATAACGTCTGCAGTTGCTGGGGGGTGGTACACCTAGCGGTGCATCAAGGAAATAATTCTTCTGTGCAGCAATGAGGATAATCCTCAAGTTATGGACCCATTCCGTGTAGGTGCTACCATCATCTTTCAACTTAGCTTTCTCTAGGAACACATTAAAATTAAAAGGAGCGGTAGTACGGGCCATTAATCTACAACATAGATATGCAAACACTATCAGGACTAAGTTCATGATAAATTAAGTTTAATTAATCATATTAATAAAGAACTCCCACTTAGATAGACATCCCTCAAGTCATCTAAATGATACATGATCCAAATGAACTACACCATGTCCGATCATCACGTGAGATGGAGTAGTCATCAATGGTGAACATCTCTATGTTGATCATATCTACTATATGATTCGCGTTCGACCTTTCGGTCTCCAGTGTTACGAGGCCATGTCTGTACATGCTAGGCTCGTCAAGTTTAACCCGAGTATGCCACATGTGCAAAACTGTCTTGCACCCGTTGTATGTGAACGTAGAGCCTATCACACCCGATCATCACGTGGTGTCTCAGCACGAAGAACTTTCGCAACGGTGCATACTCGGGGAGAACACTTATACCTTGAAATTTAGTTAAGGGATCATCTTATCATGCTACCGCCGTTCTATGAAAAATTAGATCCATAAAGATAAACATCACATGCAATCAAAATATATGACATGATATGGCCATCATCATCTTGTGCTTTTGATCTCCATCTCCAAAGCAACGTCATGATCTCCATCGCCACCGGCTTGACACCTTGATCTCCATCGTAGCATCGTAATCGTCTCGCCAACTATTGCTTCTACAATTATCGCTACCGCTTAGTGATAAAGTAAAGCAATTACATGGCGTTTGCATTTCATACAATAAAGCGACACCCATAAGGCTCCTACCAGTTGCTGATAACTTTTACAAAACATGATATTCTCATACAATAACGTATATCACATCATGTCTTGACCATATCACATCACAACATGCCCTGCAAAAACAAGTTAGACGTCCTCTACTTTGTTGTTGCAAGTTTTACGTGGCTGCTACGGGCTTGTAGCAAGAACCATTCTTACCTACGGCACAAAACCGCAATGATGATTTATCAAGTTTGTTGTTTTAACCTTCAACAAGGACTGGCCACAGTCAAATTTGATTCAGCTAAAGTATGACAAACAGACACCCGCCAGCCACCTTTATGCAAAACTAGTTGCATGTCTGTCGGTGGAACCGGTCTCGTGAACGTGGTCATGTAAGGTTGGTCCGGGCCGCTTCATCCATAAATAACGCCGAATCAAAATAAGACATTGGTGGTAAGCATTATGACGATCACCACCCACAACTCTTTGTGTTCTACTTGTTCATATCATCTACGCATAGACCTAGCTCGGATGCCACTGTTGGGAAATGTAGCATGCAATTTCAAAAAAAAATCCTACGCTCACTCAAGATCTATCGAGGAGATGCATAGCAACGAGAGAGGGAGAGTGTACCCACATACCCTCATAGACCTAAAGCGGAAGCGTTTGCCAACGTGGTTGATGTAGTCGAACTTCTTATCATTCCGACCGATCAAGTACCAAACGCACGGCACCTTCGAGTTCTGCACACGTTCAGCCCAATGACGTCCCTCGAACTCTTGATCCAGCAGAGTGTCGAGGAAGTAGAAGAGTTCTATCAGCACGACGGTGTGCTGACAGTGATGGTCAAGTTATCCGCGCATGGATTCGCCTAAGCACTACGTGAATATGACCGGAGGCGTAAACTATGGAGGGGGGCGCCGCACACGGCTAGGAATCAATGTTGTGTGTTCTAGGCGGTGCCACCCCCCCAAATATATATAGGTGGGAGAGGGAGGGGAGCAGCAAGGGGCGCCCCAACTAGGAGGGATCCTACTTGGGCGCCTCTTCCAAGTCGGCCTCCCACCTTCCATAAGTATCGGAGGGGGAAGGAAAGAGAGGGGGAGGGAAGGAAGGGGGGGGCGATCCTCCCCTTTCCTTCTGCCTTCCCTCCTTTCCTTCTCCTCCTATTTCGGCCTATAGGGGGCACACCAGCCCCTTAGGGGATGGTCTATCCCTCTCTTGGCCCATTAGGCCCATATAGTTTGTCGAGGGGTGCCTGGAACCCCTTTCCGGTGACCCGATACATACCCGGTACCCCCGGAACACTTCCGATGTCCGAATACTATCATCCTATGTATCAATCTTTACCTCTCGACCATTTCGAGACTCCTCTCCATATCCGTGCTCTCGTCCAGGACTCCGAACAACATTCGGTCACAAAATCACATAACTCATATAATACAAAATCGTCATCGGACGTTAAGCGTGCGGACCCTACCGGTTGGAGAACTATGTAGACATGACCGAGACACCTCTCCAGTCAATAACCAATAGGGGAACCTGGATGCTCATATTGTCTCCTACATATTCTACAAATATCTTTGTCGGTCGAACCGTTATGACAACATACGTTATTCCCTTTGTCATCGGTATGTTACTTGTCCGAGATTCAATCGTTGGTATCTTCATACCTAGTTCAATCTCGTTACCAGCAAGTCTCTTTACTCGTTCTGTGATGCATCATCCTGCAACTAACTCAGTAGTTACTATGCTTGCAAGGCTTCTTATGATGTACATTACCGAGAGGGCCCAGAGATACCTCTCCGATACTCGGAGTGACAAATCCTAATCATGATTTATGCCAACCCAAAAAACACCTTCGGAGATACCTGTAGAGCATCTTTATAATCACCCAGTTACGTTGTGATGTTTGATAGCACACAAGGCATTCCTTCGGTATCGGGGAGTTGCATAATTTCATAGTCGGAGGAATATGTTTTTGACATGAAGAAAATAGTAGCAATAAAACTGAACGATCATAATGCTAAGCTAATGATTGGGTCTTGTCCATCACATCATTCTCCTAATGATGCGACTCCATTCATCAAATGACAACATGTGTCTATGGTTAGGAAAGTTAACCATCTTTGATTAAGGAGCTTGTCAAGTAGAGGCATACTAGGGACACAGAGTTTTGTCTATTTATCCACACATGTATAAAGTTTCCGGTTAATACAATTCTAGCATGAATAATAAAAATTTATCATGAATATAGAAATATAAAATAACAACTTTATTATTGCCTCTAGGGCATATTTCCTTCAGGCACAAGCCAAGGGGAGCGCCCATACCATGAACTCAAGTCTCCTTTGGTGGTGAAGATGATGATGGCGGTGATGATGTAGTAGCGGACTTATCCTTTTCTCCAGCTTGTGTTGGAGGTAAAAATTATCTATCTTCAACTCATCGTTCTCCATCTCAAGCTTTAATATCCTCTTGCATAATGCTTCATTGCTTTCCTTCAGGAAGCAAGGAGGAATAGGTTCATCTTCACCATCCTCATCTGTATGCCACATATAGGGAAAAGTCTTCTTAAAGATGTTTGGGTCCAGGGGCTGGTAAGAAACAAGGCTCTCTTCCTCTGAATCTTGAGATGACATATTTTTTGATATGCCAGAAAATCAGCAAGAAAGAAGAACAGAAGATTTCTCCGTGATATAGTGGTCAATACATACGGGGGGTATATAAAGATTTTTTTTTATCTTGGGAAACAAGCAAACGGGAGGAAAACGGAGTTAGGAAGGTTCCCGAGGTGGGCACAACCCACCTGGATGCGCCAGGGGGCCAAGCACGCCTTGGTGTCTTCTGCCCCCCTCGGGTGCCTTCCTGGTTGTTTCTTATTTACCTAATTTGAGTAATATTTCAAAACTGGCAGAAAATATTTTTGTGGATTTTTTGGAGTCTGTTTACTTACCTTATCCCGTACCTCCTCTTTTTTAGTTATTCTGGAGTGTTCCGGAAGGTTTGTCTTATGTGTTCCGCTGATGTCATGGTTTGGATAATATTGCTTTCAACATTAATAGGTGTACCTGAGATATAGTGTTTAATTCTTTGACCATTGACCACCTTCAGGTTTGTACCTTCGACATTATTGATTTTGATAGCTCCGGAGCGATAAACCTCCTCGATAACATACAACCCCTCCCATTTGGAGAGAAGTTTTCCTGCAAAGAATCTGAAATGAGAGTTGTACAAAAGAATATATTCTCCAACTTTGAATTCCCGCTTTTGGATTCTTTTATCATGCCATCTTTTCACTTTTTCTTTAAACAGTTTTGCATTTTCATAAGCTTGGGTTCTCCGATCATCTAGTGAGCTATTATCAAATAACCTCTTTTCACCGACAGGTTTGAAATCATAGTTGAGTTCTTTAATTGTCCAATATGCTTTATGTTCTAACTCAAGAGGCAAATGACAAGCTTTTCCATAAACCATTTTATAAGGAGACATACCCATAGGATTTTTATAAGTTGTTCTGTAGGCCCAAAAATGCATCATCCAATTTCTTAGAACAATTCTTTCGGGACCTATTGACAGTTTTTAATATGAGTTTTGTTTCTCTATTTCTAAGTTTGACTTGACCACTAGATTGAGGATGATAGGGTGATGCAATTCTATGGTTAACATCATATTTAACAAGCATTTTACGGAAAACACCATGAATTAAGTGTGAACGACCATCAGTCTTTAAATATCTAGGGACTCCAAACCTTGGAAATATAACTTCTTTAAGCATTTTAATGGAAGTGTTGTGATCAACACTACTAGTTGGAATATCTTCTACCCACGTAGTAACATAATCAACAACAACCAAAATATGAGTGTACCCGTTAGAGGAAGGAAATGGTCCCATATAATCAAAACCCCAAACATCAAATGGTTCAACACCAAGTAAATAATTCATAGGCATTTCTTGATGCTTACCAATATTATCAATTCTTTGACATTCATCACAAGAGAAAACAAATTTACGGGCATCCATGAAGAGAGTAGGCCAGTAAAAACCAGATTGCAATACCTTGTGAACAGTTCTATCTCCCGCATGATGCCCTCTGAGGGAGTCCTGGATTAGGGGGTGTCCGGATGGCCGGACTAAGACCTTTGGCCGGACTCCCGGACTATGAAGATACAAGATTGATGACTCCGTCCTGTGTCCGGATGGGACTTTCCTTGGCGTGGAAGACAAGCTTGGCGATACGATATGAAGATCTCCTCCCATTGTAACCGACTCTGTGTAACCCTAGCCCTCTTCGGTGTCTATATAAACCGGAGAGTTTTAGTCCGTAGGACGAACAACAATCATACCATAGGCTAGCTTCTAGGGTTTAGCCACTCCGATCTCGTGGTAGATCTACTCTTGTACTACCCATATCATCAATATTAATCAAGCAGGAGTAGGGTTTTACCTCCATCAAGAGGGCCCGAACCTGGGTAAAAACATCGTGTCCCTTGTCTCCTGTTACCATCCGCCTAGACGCACAGTTCGGGACCCCCTACCCGAGATCCGCCGGTTTTGACACCGACATTGGTGCTTTCATTGAGAGTTCCTCTGTGTCGTCGCCTTTAGGCCCGATGGCTTCTTCGCTCGTCAATCGCGATGCGGTCCGGGATGAGACTTTTCTCCCCGGATAGATCTTCGTATTCGGCGGCTTCGCACTGCGGGCCAACTCGTTTGACCATCTACAGCAGATCGAAAGCTACGCCCCTGACCATCAGGTCAGGTTTGGAAGCTTAAACTACACGACTGACATCCACGGGGACTTGATCTTCAATGGATTCGAGCCACGACCGGGCACGCCGCACTGTCTCGATGGGCATGATCTAGCTCTGCCGTCGGTCAGTGCCCAGAGTGCTGCTCAGGTGTTCACTCCGACCATTAGCTCGGAGCCGACTGCGCTAGCCAAGGACGGACGGTTGGACGCCGCCCCAGGAGCCGCAATCTCTGCGGCGATAGAGCCGAATACCAGCCTAGTCCTTTGCAAGGCCCGTGACTCCAAGGTGCCGGACTCCGTTCCGGACTCTGAATATTCCGCACCCCTTTCGATCGAACCCGATTGGGCTCCGATCATGGAGTTCACCGCAGCGGACGTCTTTCAGCACTCGCCCTTTGGCGATATCCTAAATTCGCTAAAGTCTCTCTCTTTGTCGAAAGAACCCCGGCCGGACTACGGTCGGGGTGGTTGGGATGCGGACGATGAAGTTCGAACCCCACCCACCACCCACTTGATAGCCACTGTCGACGATCTAACTGACATGCTCGATTTCGACTCCGAAGATATCGACGGTATGGACGCCGATAAAGGAGACGATCAAGAACCAGCACCTATAGGGCGCCGGAAAGCCACCTCATCATACGATGTATGCATGGTGGACACATACAACAGAAACGACAACGAGGACCAAAAGGATGCGGCCAGGGATCGCTCCCCCGAAAAGCAATCAAAGCGGCGGCGTAAGCGCAAGGCCAAGCCCCACCTCGACAAAGACCCAGCCATAGAGCAGGGTGAATCAACGGACGATGAACATGCCGTTGAGCATCCGTCCAAACAGGGCGGACAATCCGAACAACCAATCCCCGGGAAAGATAATAGCCCGGACGACCTCACGCCAGACAAATTGCTGGAACATCAGAACCTCCACCAAAGGCTCGTTGCCACTGCACGTAGCCTGAGAAAGCAGAAGCGGAGGCTCAAGACAGCGGAAGATGCACTCAGGATCAGATGGGGCAAAGTACTCAATACCGCACACAAGTACGGCAGTAGTCGCCACACAAAGAGCTATCCGAAGCGGAAACTACTACCAGAATTTGATGAAGAGGCCATAAAGCCCCCACAGTCAAAAAATAAGGACGCCGCACTCAATATGGCGCGCGATCCGTCCAAGAATTCGCATCAGAAAACTGGCCCAACTAGATCCATGTATAGGCCAAGAAAGCAAGCTCCAGTGAGTGATGCAATGCAAAAAATACCCGAACACCGCGGCACGCCTAAATACAGGGGCGCCGCACACCCCCTATGTTTTACCGATGAGGTGCTGGACCATGAATTCCCAGCCGGATTCAAGCCAGTGAACATAGAAGCATACGACGGAACAACAGACCCTGGAGTCTGGATCGAGGACTACATCCTCCACATACACATGGCCAGAGGAGACGACCTCCACGCCATAAAATACTTACCCCTTAAGCTCAAAGGGCCAGCCCGGCATTGGCTTAAAAGCCTTCCAGAAAACACCATAGGAAGTTGGGAAGTGCTTGAGGATGCTTTCCGGGCAAATTTTCAAGGGACCTATGTCCGACCCCCGGATGCAGATGATCTGAGTCATATAACTCAGCAGCCCGGAGAGTCAGCCCGGAAACTCTGGAACAGATTCCTTATAAAAAGAATCAGATAGTCGACTGTCCGGACGCAGAGGCCCTAGCAGCTTTCAAGCATAGCGTCCGAGACGAATGGCTCGCCAGACACCTCGGCCAAAAAAAGTCGCGAACAATGGCCGCATTAACAAGCCTCATGACCCGCTTTTGTGCAGGAGAGGATAGCTGGTTGGCGAGAAGCAGCACCAGCGACCCGAATACGTCCGAACCCAGAGATGGGAACGGGAAGCCGCGCCGTAACAAAGAACCGCGCCGGATAAAGGACAACAGCCCGATGAGCACGGCAGTAAACGCCGGATTCAAAAGCTCTCGGCAAAATCAGAAAAAGCCGCCCCCAAAGACGATAGGGACGAGCTATCCAACCTCAACAAAATTTTGGACAAAATATGTCAAATCCACAGCACTCCGGGGAGACCTGCAAACCATACCCACAGAGATTGTTGGGTATTTAAGCAGTCCGGCAAGCTCAACGCCGAACACAAGGGGCTCAACACACCAAGCGAAGATGACGATGCACCCCACAAGCAGAACACCGGAGAACAAAAGAAGTTCCCACAAGAAGTCAAGACAGTAAATCTACTTCATGTGACAAAAGGGAAGAGCAGAACGGCACCTACGAAGACACGCGCCGTACAGCCAGCCCCGGAGGAGCAACCCCACTGGTTGTTACAACCAATCACCTTCGATCATCAGGATTACTCCAGAGGAGACCAGAACGCAGGCTGGACTGCCTTGGTCGTAAATCCAATTATTAACGGACTCCAATTTACAAACGCCCTTATGGACGGCGGCAGCGACTTGAACCTGTTATATCAGGACACAGTCCGCAAACTCGGGGTAAACCCAGTTATAATCCACCTCGGCAACACTTCCTTCCAAGGAGTAACGCCAGGCCCGGATACCCCAAGTATGGGTTCCCTTACGTTAGAAGTCACGTTCGGATCACCCGACAACTTCCGAAGCGAAAAGCTAACATTCCACATCGCCCCATTCGTAAGTCGCTATCAAGCGCTACTGGGACGTGAAGCTTTCGCCCGCTTTAACGCAATACCGCATTACGCATCCCTTACACTCAAAATGCCCGGCCCAAAGGGCATCATTTCATTACAGGGGAACATAAATTGACCCCCAAAGTACGGGCAAGGGTGCGGCTGCCTAGACAGCCGCCCACAAATCCAGCCCTACTATCCCGGACACGGCTAGACGAGTCCGGCGTCAACATGCTTAATAACCGCATACCCCCGTGCAAGGGGCTCCATGTGCTCACGCCCGGAGACAATACGGCCCACCTCCTGCTCCAACTATATTTTATTTATTTCGATATAGATTTCTCGCACGCTTATTTTTTTACTAAGTTCCTCTCTTTCGCAGACGAACATCGTGCTACGCCCGTCCAGGATACGGCACAACGGAGACACAGGCGCAGACGTGCAGCAGGGACCCGTTTCAAGGATTCTTTTCAGATTAAGACCCTGCGTAAACCTTTTTTACTGTCTCTTGTTGATAACATCCCCCGGTTTTCTCTATAGCCGAGGAGGAGGCTGGCGTCTTGGCATGTGGCCACGCCAGAATTTTTGCACATACCTGGACACTAGGGGCTTTTTTACCAAGGGCTCTATTTCGGCCCGTCTTCATAAAGACCGAATACCTTAGGGAGTGTTCGGCGTCGCGAGTTTGGCCCTATATGCATCAGCTCCGAATCATGTCTTTGGTCAAATGTTGGGTTTGCCCGGCTCCTGTGTTTTGCTGCCTTACGTTCCGTTATATCGGCTAACGCGGCACCAGGAGAACTACTGCGATTGTGCCCCGGTTCGGCCAGGTGAGCACCTCAGTAGAGAAAGCCGAAAACTGACTGTCATGATATAGCGAGAGACTGGTCAACCACTCGATGACTTTCGGAATCTTTAGGATTCCCCCGCATTAACGAAGGGCCGCTTCCCGGTCAGGCACACTCGCGCCCCGAATTCGGGCGAGCGCGGTGCCCCTAGGGGCTATTCAGTAGCCCCACTGTCAAACTCCTATGGCTAAGTGAAAGTGATAAAGCATTATAGTCCGGTTGCCTAGTTCGCCGCGCCACCACCTCCTTTGTAGGACCAAGACGTTGGATTAAGTGTGAAAAGGCGCCTTTTTGCGAACACCCCCGCATTCTATGCGTGGGGGCTGAAGCCAACGACTGCCATCTTTCAGGTTATATACAAATATATACATTAAACGGCCGCACAGGAGGCATCATGATTCTTGCAAGCACAAGTATAAAAAGCTTTTTTCATAAAAACAAAATTCGTTTTACAAATAGTATAAGCTATTCGAACACAACATCCTTCGAGCACTGCGACTCTATTATACGAGCGCCAGGAAGAACTTCCTCAAAATAGTGCTTGGCAGGTACTCGGCTTTCGTCCGAATCCTGGGACGCAACAATACTGGCCTTCATATCTGCCCAGTATGTTTTGACACGGGCAAGAGCCATCTGTGCGCCCTCTATGCACGCCGACCTCTTCATTGCATCAGCATGCGGCACCGAACCAAGGAACTGCTGCACCAAGCCAAAATAACTCTTCGGCTCCGGCTTCTCCGGCCACAGACGACTCGCAACATACCTCATGGCGAGTCCGGATAATCTGTTCAGCTCCGCCCAGGCGGCTAAACGGTCGGATACTGACAGTGGGCGTTCTGGATTGTGGTACTGCGACCAAAAAAGCTCTTCCAATTCATGGTCACCTCGGCTGCGGAAGTGTTCGGTCGCGTCCGCCGCACTTGCGGCCAAATCCAGATAAGCGTTTTCCGCACTCCACTGCCGGTCTAATGGAACATACTTGGGGTCTCCGAACTTCATCCGCAGCATATAAGGCTTTCCAGCCGTGATATCTCCGGCCTGACGCAGCTCCTCCTTCATCGCTCTCATGGCAGAGCGAGTATCCTTGGCTTCGGCAGTGATCTTTTCAAGGTCCTTCTGAGCCGCCCTACCTTCTTGTTCAAGAAATTTACAGCGGTCGGTAGCATCCTTCAATTTTATGGCCATCTCGGCTATTTCCTTCTTGCTCTGGCAGTGAGCAGCCTGTTCGGCTCTTAGCTCTTCAGCCGCTTTAACGGCAGCCGCATCACTTTTCCTTGCTTGCTCCTTGGCTCGGGCAAGTTCCGCCCGAAGGTTCTCCACGGCAGCAGCACCATCTACATAAAATATATATATAAGGCCCGAGCATCAAGCTCCTATTACTGGGTGTCTTTTGAACATACCTTGAGCCTCGTCTAGCCGCTTATTTACAAGCGCGATGTCGGCATCTGCTACGTCAAGTTGCCGCTTTAGTTCAGCAGATTCATCAGTCCGGCTAGCCACCGAACGCCTCGCCACCTTCATAGAATAGGCGACATATTATACCTGGGGTTATGATCCTCTATGCGCCGTCACTCGTGACGACACACAAAGTCTCAGGGGCTACTATTCATACAGGGCACATTTAATATGCGGCTCTACCAAAAGGTACACCTTTTTACATACCTCAAAGCCTGTTAGTAAACTCCTGGCAGCCTCGTACAATCCGCTTTCCGCGGATGAAATCCTTCCAATCACCGTATCCATCAACATACGGTGTTCTTCTGAGATGGACGCCCTACCAAGCAGATCCTTCAGCCCCTCCGCCGGCGCGCAAGAGGGTGCCGGACTAGTCTGACGACCTTTTCCAGGGTCCGGACTTGAAAAAACCCTCCGGGACGATACCTCGGGGTCGCCAGCCTCGTGAGACGGTGGAACAAGGGGAGGCGTTTCGCTCTCTATCATCTCTGGACGAAGATCCCCTGAAGATGAGCTCTGCTGAGAAGGGTTGAGATCCGAACTGCAAAATAATGTTTCGGTTATTTTCCTCAGGAATAAAACATGAGTGTGATTCATTATGGAACCCCTCCCTTCACTTACGCCTCGGGGGAGAGCGGGTCCCCTTTAGGGGGCGATTCGGCTGGGGCGTTCTCCGGTGCCGAACCCTCTGACGAAGATTTCTTTCCCCGTTTTGAGGTTATCACCTCCGGGTCTTCAGAGGCAGTCCTTTTCTTTCCCTGGTCGGGAGAATTTTCGATTCTTCCCTTCCTAACGGCCTCCTTCGTGGAGGCGGTAGCTCCTTGGGTCCCCCTTCGCCTTCCGCCAACGGCGCGACCTCCAGCATCCTGGTCAGCATGGGATTCGGCACGGTCTCGGGCAGGGGGGCTGGACACCTGATAAGCTTTGCCTTCGCCATCCACTCCTGTTCGAAGGACAACTCTGCTAAAGGGTAGATTTGATAAAAATATGGATGGTGTATCCAAATACGGGGCTACTTACTTTAGCATCCGGGCGATTGCAGCTCAGACCTGCGTCCTCGGACAAATCCGGACACCTTGCTTGTGATCCGAAGAACAATTTGTACATCTCCATGGGTGTCATTCCCATGAAATGTTGTAGGACTCGTGGTCCCTCCGGATTGAACTCCCACAGGCGGAGAGGTCGACGTTTGCAGGGCAGTGTGCGGCGAATCACCATGACTTGCGCCACTACGGTCAAATTGATATCTCTTTCTAGAAGATCTCGAATACGGCCCTGCAGCAAGGGCACGTCTTTGGGCGGCCCCCAGATAAGTCCTTCATTAACCCATGACGCCAGCCGTGGTGGGGGACCCGAGCGAAAAGTAGGTGGTGCCACCCATGTGGTACCCCTAGGGGCTGTGATGTAAAACCAGTCCCGTTGCCATAAGCCGAGCTCCTCTTGAAAAGAGCCTTCGGGCCATGGAGCGTCGTCCATCTTGCTTATTATAGCCCCTCCGCACTCAGCGTGCTGCCCCTCGATCATTTTCGGTTCCACTTTGAAAGTTTTTAGCCACAATCCGAAGTGAGGGGTGATATGGAGGAAGGCCTCGCACACGACAATGAATGATGAGATCTGGAGGATGGACTCCGGAGCTAGGTCGTGGAACTCCAGCCCGTAGTAATACATAAGCCCCCTCACAAAGGGATCGATCGGGAAGCCTAGCCCCCGAAGGAAGTGAGATGCGAACACCACGCTTTCACCGGGCTGGGGAGCGGGAACCGCTTGCCCTTGAGTAGGCAGTCTATGCGAGATTTTGCTGGTTAGATACCTGGCATCTCTTAGCTTTCGCACATCTTCTTCCGTAATGGAGGAAGGCATCCACCAGCCTTGTAGGTCAGAGCCGGACATCTTCGAAGGTCCGAAGCGCCTAAAACTAGAGCTTTGGGTGTTGGAACTCGAAGCAAGGGGCGGATTTGATTGGTTTGAGAAGAAGGGAGCCGGGCCTTGGTTCCTTTATAAAGGAGGTGAATACCAAGTTCCCTCCTCTTAACCGTTTGAGACTCACTTTCAATTAGGGAGTCATACCTAAGTCACGGTTGGGTTACCCACGCCCGTATTGATGAGAATCCCAGAATAAGGAGACACGATCTCTGCTTTGACAAGACGTGCCAAGGAAACTGCCTCGCTAAACACGCTGAGGTGGAACGGGAAAATGAATAAAAGCCAGGCCGTGGCATGATGTCACGCCGCAGAATACATTAGTAGATTCGATTGATGCAAATATTATTCTTTCTACGGTGGAATGTGGAACTTATTTTGCAGAGCCGGACACTACCCTAGTGTTCAACCTCTTCTATGGAATATTCAGAGGAGGAACCCGCCTTGCAATGCCGAAGACAACTTGCATGCCGGACTCGTCGTCATTGAAGCCTGGTTCAGGGGCTACTGAGGGAGTCCTGGATTAGGGGGTGTCCGGATGGCCGGACTAAGACCTTTGGCCGGACTCCCGGACTATGAAGATACAAGATTGAAGACTCCATCCTGTGTCCGGATGGGACTTTCCTTGGCGTGGAAGACAAGCTTGGCAATACGATATGAAGATCTCCTCCCATTGTAACTGACTCTGTGTAACCCTAGCCCTCTCCGGTGTCTATATAAACCGGAGAGTTTTAGTCCGTAGGACGAACAACAATCATACCATAGGCTAGCTTCTAGGGTTTAGCCACTCCGATCTCGCGGTAGATCTACTCTTGTACTACCCATATCATCAATATTAATCAAGCAGGAGTAGGGTTTTACCTCCATCGAGAGGGCCCGAACCTGGGTAAAAACATTGTGTCCCTTGTCTCCTGTTACCATCCGCCTAGACGCACAGTTCAGGACCCCCTACCCGAGATCCACCGGTTTTGACACCGACACCCTCCATAAGCTTCGGAGTGATATTTCTGTAGGATTTGTTCCTGTTCATGCTGAGGTACACAACGTCTAATAATACCATCTACTCCTTTATAAAGATGTGGATCATCCCAGAAGTAATGTCTTAAATCATAGAAGAATTTTTTCTTTTGTTGGTATGTGAAACTAGGTGGTACGTATTTAGCTACAATATAATTAGCATAGTCAGCATACCAAGGAGAGTTCTGAGAAACATTTATTGTAGCTAGTTGTTCATGAGGAAAGCTATCATCAATAGGTAGTGGGTCATTGAGGATATTCTCTAACCTAGACAAGTTATCAGCTACTGGGTTCTCAGCTCCTTTCCTATCAGTGATATGTAAATCGAATTCTTCCAACAAGAGAACCCACGTAATGAGTCTAGGTTTAGCATCTTTATTTTCCATAAGATATTTAATAGTAGCATGATCAGTGTGAACAATTACTTTGGGGTCAACAATATAAGATCTGAATTTATACAAGCAAACACAACCGCTAAAAATTCCTTTTCAGTAGTAGCATAATTTCTTTGGGCACCGTCTATAGTTTTTCTAGCATAATGAATAACATTTAATTTCTTATCAAATCTTTTTCCTAGAAAAACACCAACAGCATAATCACTAGCATCGCACATAATTTCAAAAGGCAAGTTCCAATCAGGAGGTTGAACAATAGGTGCAGAAGTTAAGGCTTTCTTAAGTGTTTCAAAGGCTTCTACACAATCATCATCAAAAACAAATGGAACGTCCTTTTGTAAAAGATTAGTAAGAGGCCTAGAAATTTTAGAGAAGTCTTTACTAAACCTCCTATAGAAACCAGCATGACCAAGGAAACTACGAATACCTTTGATATCTCTAGGAAATGGCATTTTCTCAATTGCATCAACTTTAGCCTTATCCACCTCAATACCTCATTCAGAAATTTTATGACCCAAGACAATACCTTCATTAACCATAAAGTGGCACTTCTCCCAATTCAAGATAAGATTAGTTTGCTCACATCTCTGCAAAACTCGATCAAGGTTGCTTATGCAATCATCAAAAGAAGTTCCATAAACAGAAAAAAAATCTATGAAAACCTCAACAATCTTTTCACAAAAATCAGAGAATATAGCAGTCATCCATCTTTTAAAGGTAGCAGGTGCGTTGCATAGTCCAAAAGGCATACGTCTATAAGCATAAGTTCCAAAAGGGTAGCTAAAGGTGATTTTCTCTTGATTAGGTTGTGAAACAGGTATTTGAGAAGAACCATAATATCCATCAAGGAAGCAAAAGTGTGTGTGCTTAGATAATCTTTCTAACATTTGGTCAATAAAAGGTAGGTGGTAATTATCTTTTCTAGTTGCTTTATTTAGTTTTCTAAAATCAATTACCATTCTATAGCCAGTAACAATTCTTTTGTGGAATAAGTTCATTTTTGTCAATAGGAACATTCTTAGGAACACAATTAACGGGACTTCCCCATCTACTATCAGCTATGGGATAGTCCTCCAGAAGTTTTAATATTTCAGTTCTTACCACTTCTTTCATCTTAGCATTCAATCGTCATTGATGATCAACAACGGATTTAGCATCAGGTTCCATATTAATCTTGTGCTGACAGAGAGTGGGACTAATGCCCTTAAGATCATCAAGAGTATATCCAATAGCAGCATGGTGCTTCTTCAGAATTTTCAATAGTCTTTCTTGTTCATGTTCTGAAAGGTTGGCACTAATAATAATAGGGTGTATCTTTTTCTCATCGAGATAAGCATATTTCAAAGTGTATGGCAACTGTTTCAATTCAAACACAGGATCACCTTTAGGTGGAGGAGGACCTCCTAGAGTTTCAATAGGAAAATTGTGTTTAAGTAGAGGTCGTTGTTCAAAGAACTTTATCTATTTCATTTCTTTCATGCATATGCATATCATTTCCATGGTTTAGCAAATATTATTCCAGTGGATCTGTAGGGGGTACGACAATAGAAGCAAGACCAATTATTTCATCCTTACTAGGTAATTCTTTCTTATGGGGTTGTCTATTAAACTTGGAAAAATTAAATTCATGAGACTCATCACCAAAGTGAACACTGACAGTCTGTTAATGACAATCTATAGTAGCAATGGTCATGAACATAGGCATCACGTCCGTGTCAAGTAGACCGAAATGATTCTGCATCTACTACTATTACTCCACACATCGACCGCTATCCAGCATGCATATAGAGTATTAAGTTCATAAGAACAGAGTAACGCATTAAGCAAGATGACATGATGTAGAGGGATAAACTCAAGCAATATGATATAAACCCCATATCTTTATCCTCAATGGCAACAATACAATACGTGCCTTGCTTCCCCTACTGTCACTAGGAAAGAACACCGCAAGATAGAACCCAAAGCTAAGCACTTCACCCATTGCAAGAAAGATCAATCTAGTATGCCAAACTAAACCGATAATTCGAAGAGACTGGCAAAGATATCAAATCATGCATATAAGAATTCAGAGAAGAACCAAATAATATTCATAGATAATCTTGTTCATAAATTCACAATTCATCGGATCTCGGCAAACACACCGCAAAAGAGTATTACATCGAATAGATAACCAAGAACTTCGAGTAGAACTTTGTATTGAGAATCAAAGAGAGAGAAGAAGCCATCTAGCTAATAACTATGGACCCGAAAGTCTGTGGTAAACTACTCACGCTTCATCGGAGAGGCAAGGGTGTTGATGTAGAAGCCCTCAGTGGTCGATTCCCCCTCCAGCAGATCACCGCAAAAGGCCCCAAGATGGGATCTCATGGGTATAGAAGGTTGCGGCGGTGAAAAAGTGGTTTCATGGCTCTCCCTAATGTTTCTAGGGTATAAAAGTATATATATGCAAAAGAAGTACGTCGGTGGAGCCACGAGGGGCCCACAAGGGCTGGGGCACTGTCGGTGTCAAAATCGGTAGGTCTCGGGTAGGGGGTCCCAAGCTGTGCATCTTAGGATCGATGGTAACATGAACATGGGATTTTACCAAGCTTTAGGCTCTCTTAATGAGACCCTACATGCTGCTTGATTGACTTTAATAAGTATAGGGGTTACAAGAGTTGATCTATCCTGAGATCATATGTTGTGGTCTAAACCCTAGAGGTATGATGACTAATGTCTTAATGCTCTATCGACTAGCATGGCCTTGGTTTATATAATGTACCAGAGGCCTAGGATAACAAGAGTCCTAGCCGAATACGCCGGTGGGGAGGAGTCCTTGTCTTGATCACGAAGTCTTGTAGAATCTTCCTTGTGTATACTTCGGCTATTCATACTGGCCCATGAGTAAACGGCCATGGGGGTCCTCGGCCCAATCCAACTGATCGTGTAGGAGATATGCCCTAGAGGCAATAATAAATGATATTATTTATCTCTGAGTTAATAATTATGTTTATGTTCCATGCTATAACTGCAATGATTCTCGAGTCTGCAATATCCACGAGGCTCGAAGGAAGACTCATATGCACGTGTGGAATAATAAACAGTAAGAAGTATTCCTAGTTTGGCCTCTAAGACTAGCTCAAGTGTTGCATGATGGTTCCGTTTTCCTAATCATGGGCATGTCTATGCCAGCAACTTTGAGGGCACAATGTTAAGAGAACATTTGTGTTGAATCGACCCGGTTTGATGTTATGCTATGAGATTCATTCGTCACAAGTTAATGGTAAATAACACAGAGATGGTTAACGTTTGCATGATTCCTTAGACCATGAGAGTATCGAGTTTCTTCATGCTTGATTCATGAACTTTGGGGTTTGTTAAACGTCATCCGTAAATGGGTGGCTATTACGGCGGCTTACGGGTTCATGGAAAAGTGTGTCAAGTAACTTGATAGCTCAAGATTGGGATTTGCTCCTCCAACTATGGAGAGATATTCTCGGGCCCTCTCGGTGTTACAGTATCCATCATCGTCTGGCCAGACACAGTGTGATTTGATCACAGGGATGCCGGAACACGGAAACGAGAAAAGAGAACAAAACCAGTAACGAGGTAACTAGCATAGTGGACAAATTGTTGATCCACGGGGATGCAAGTAAATCTCACCTCGGGTCTTTGTAACATATCGCGAAGCAACAGGAATAGCACACGGCAACTGGAGGTTCACTCGAATATTCATTCGTGTGGGTATAGGGGTCAATATGGGTGTCCACGGCTCCGATGTTGATCATTGATCGGAAGGGGTTCCGGGTCATGTCTATACTTCACCGAACCTATAGGGTCACACGCTTAAGGGTCATCTATCTGTTGAATACTAGACAGGGAGTCTGAGAGAAAATCACCGAAAAAGTTTCGGACACCGGAATGGTTTCGGACAGCGGAATCGTACCGCAGAGAGAGGTCATCGGATAAGTTTCGATGATACCGAAAAGTTGTTTCGGGATATACCATTAAGTCAAATTTGTTTCGGCACATGCCTGATAATTCTTGGAGGGTGCCAGAATCCTTCTGGAAGCTTTTTGGAATTTTCTGAGATAAAAACCGGAAATGTTCCGGAGCTGCCGGAACCACTTCAGATGCGTTTCGCAGATGAAAATCACTAAAATGGAATTGTTCCAGAACGCGTTGAAAATTATTATGGTGGGTATTGGAAATGTTCTAAGCCCACATAAATATTTTCAGTTCGAACGGACGCTGAAAAATGTCGTCGTGAATAGTGAAAGTGCTTTTTGGGATATTTTTTGGAAAGCCACCTTTTGGGGCTTTACCCAAAAGATCTAGGGATGACATGGATGGATTGGGAGGCCCTCATGGGGGCCCCCCAAGGGGTGTGGCCGGCCACACTTGGGGCTCCACCTTGGAGCCCCTCTTGTTCCTTGGTTTCACTCTTATGCCCTTGAGGAAGGACTTCATTCATGTGCATTTTGGGTTTTTGTGTTAAACTACCCTACCCCTTGGGATTTCCTATAAATAGAGGTGGAGGGGCAGCCCTCCACACTCATCCCTTCTCACATACAAGTGCCATGCAATGATCTGGCTTCTTCTCTCCCTCCCAGCGAAACAGTTTCGTAGAGCCGAAAGGCTGTCTGGGTTCCGGCAGGAACTAGTTCTGGACGGCGAAGCCCTGCTGGATAGATGACACCGTATGTGTGCAACTCTATAGAGAGATCGTAGTTTCGGTCTTAGTTCGTGAGTGCCTCCCGAAGGGCTGTTCGTGTGACCGTCCGAGTTTCGAAGGTCCTCCCGAAGGGCTATCCGCGACATCGTCCGGGGGGGCTGTTCGACCGTCTCCCGGAGGGCTATCTGAGGAGCGGATGAGGGTATACATCCTCGCGGTTGGGAGGTTGTAAATCCTAGCTGCGGGGATCTGCACCGCCGTTCGTCATCGACTCTACTTCCCGCTGCGCTACGAGTCGGTAACGAAAAAGATCAAACCATGTATGCAGTCTCCATAGTGGTCCTGGGCTGGTGCGTAGGTCGGAAATTTTTGTTTTCTCCTGCGTTCCCCTACAGTGGCATCAAGAGCCGTGCTATGCGTAGATGCAGGTTACGATCTAGAATACATGGAGATGTATGGGTATTGCATAATATAATTTTGGAGTAGATGAGATCTATTGCTGAAAATTATTTATGCGGATGACAGATGAAATCTGTTACCCGACGTTCTTGTTGCTTCCCTAGAATTTGCGTTTGCTCAATCTCGAGACAGCATGGTGGAATTTGACAAAGTTCTGGCAATCCGTGATCCTGATTGATCATGGAAGTGCTATCAGTTCTTTGGGTTCTGCCGTAGTCAAAAGAAAGATGAAATTCGCAGATGAACGGGCATTGCAGATATGATCTGCACGGGGGTCATGCGTATGACGAAGTTTAGTATGGGGCTCGAGATTTAACTATCTTATGTTTCATACACCCCGAGATGTTAATCTAGCAACTTGAATAATCATACTTGATGATAAAACGTTGGTAGCTGTGGTTTAAGTCAAAACCTTAGAAGCCACGAAAAACAAGTTTGCATGAACCGATTAGAAACGTCTAACTTGGTTTTGCAGGAGGGTTTGCATGTGCATGTGATGTGGTATAGCAATGCTCATATTCAATTTGATTATGTATGAGATGACTATATGATGTAAATTGATTAACATGACCTGCGTGTCATGATTCGGCATGATGGCTGGAGCCATATGATTGTCACTTTAGTGACCTGCGTGTCAACCTTAAGTAATGCACTTATTTTATTAGCTATGGAGATAGCGATATTATCTGGTGCACCGACAAGGTGGTGGAAATCTACACAAAGGTGAACACCGATGCAAATGCCGAAGACGAAGAAATGAAAGACTTCTCCGTCAGAAAGGGCTATACCATATCATGCTATTATGAATTGCCTGAGATGTTTATCCCTTATGATGCACCCTTCTTGATTGCGCGGTAGTCGCTTTTATTAGGGTGATCTCTCACTAAAATATCAAGTAGTTAGTGTTCTCCCAAGTGTAGCACCGTCACGGCACCTATCTTTTCGGGGTGCGCCATGGATGCATGGGTACGAACGATTAGAGAAGTGTGAGGCGGGTGAGGTCAGACCTCGCAGCAAGATCACTTGGTTGTCTTGACGTTCATGGCAGGATCGTCCTGAGCTCGGAACACACGCATCGAAAGATGAGCAAGAGTCACATAGAGATGTGATCGGCAAGTTGGCCTACCGATTAAAATTCCCGTTATGAGATGATGATTCTATGGCGATGAGTTGAAGTCTGGATCTTGTATCACTCAAAATTAATTATGAGAGATATTGATTTGAGTGGGAGCGCACTGTTGAATTAACATGCTTAATTCTCAGTGAAATTAATTATGAACACTGTCTAAGTGTTTCTTGCAAAATAGTTATAGAATAATGGCTCGCATTTCCACCTTCCCTGTTAAAATTGAATAGCTGTTAAATATCTGGTTAAAAACTTTACGATTGGTAATGTAATGTGAGGATTGTCCTCAAAAGTGTCGAGAAGGACTTTGTCCTATCGCATGCTTTCTGTATCCTCCCGCTAATGCTATGGATCATGTGACTCCCGTCCTTCGATCCAAAAGCTAGAATTCTGTTACGGTCAAGTGGAATATGTTTGCTTCCATGAAACCCAAACTTCGAAGTTGGGATAGTTATATGATATTCATGGAACTGAAAATTAATTTTCAGATACAAACAAAGGCTGAAAGATATGAAATATCCAAAGTAATGTTTGTTTGCAAGTATTAGTAAAAGTGTTTACTATGCATTTGACTGTTGGGAAAGGGATCCAGAAGAACGCCTGTCATATGATGAAAGGTGAATAAAACAACAACTTAAAGAGAAAGGAAGTGTCCGAAGGGTGTTAGTGAGACTTTCACGCCTAGGAAGTCCGGGGATAACGCCAATCTTAAGTTGGGTGCTTCTTCTGAGAGTAGGAGAAATACTAAAAGTTAAACTGTTAGAAGTATAAAGGCAAAAAGAAAGAAGACTGGAATATCCAGCTCATGTATGAATGTCATACAAGTTTTTGATGTATAGAAGGCTGGTCAAAGATATAGTTCTTGGGAATTATGATTAAATTGTTAATCATTGAGTTTTGGGTATTGTGAGTTAATCACAAAGATACCCACTCGATTGCATTCTGTTGCAACTCGATGTAAGAACTGCTATGGCCTGAAAGACTAGCCAGGAATGAGGTTTAGGTATACACAGGGAACATAGTAAATGTTACTATACTTTCCATCGGTGTATTACCGTCTGTATTTATTTTCATAATTCATTTAGAGTTTCACACTCTAGCCTATTGCATAAGGTATCTTGCAAGAAGGTTGTTCATAAGAGAACTTTTCATGTTCGGTGTTATGAATAACATAAGGGCCATACTTTCATTATGAATGAGATGTATGTTATGAATATTGATAATAATACATTACCTCTAGGTTTATTTTCATAATTCATTTTAGAGTTTCATACACTCTAGCCCATTGCACAATGTTTTTTGCAAGAGAGGTTATTCATAAAAACAACAATTGTTGTTCAGTATTATGAATAACATGAAGGGCCATGCTTCCATCCAAGATGGGATGTATGTTATGAATATTGATGGTAATATGATACATCCATAACACTGACACTAAATGTCACAAGACTAAAAGAATACCACACAAGTGTGGCACTACATTTGGTCACATTTGGGGAAACCCGCATGGAAAATTCCATTATGATGGATTTTGAAGTCGTTTGATTTTGAATCATCTGACACTTGCAACTTTCCTCCGAAAGGTGAAGTGACTGAAATACCGTTCACAGGCAATAAAGAATGAACAACTAACTTATTGGTGATCATACATTTGATGTGTGTAGTCCGATAAATGTTGCAAGTAGTGGATTTATCTATCTTCAGAAATGGCTCAAGTAGATATATGGATATTTACTTGATGAGATGTAAGTCTGGATCTTTTGAAATCATTCGAAAGGTTTTCAAAAATGAAGTAGAAGTTATTGTAACAAGAAAATTATGTTTCTACAATTTGATTGCAGAAAGGAATATTTGAGTTACAAGTTTAGCGAATGTCTGATGAGTTGTGAAAGGGGTTTCATAACTTGCACTTCCCAGAATACCACTGCAAGTGGAAAGTCTGTGAAGATGTAATCAAACCATTTATGACATGGTAAGATCAAAGATGACATAAATAAATTTGCCATTATCCATTTTAAAGAGCGATGCTTTAGAGACTATGGCTTTTACACTGAAAAGAGCTCCATCGGGTCTGTTGAAATGACGCCATGGTATGGTACGCCCAACCATGTTATATCTTTTCTTAAACATTTGGAATATGGGGCTTGTGTAAAAGGTTACAAACCTATTCCAAATCAGACAAGTGCTACTTTGTAGGTTATCCCAAGTCATTGGGTACTCCTCCCTCACTATACCGAGGCAAATAGATTTGCCACGAAACGGTATGCTTTTAAAGAGAATGGTTCTTTCAAAAAGGGTGAGTGGGAGGACAGTGCAAACTCGACGAGATAACAGTATCTTTGTCATCAGGTCAAAGGAAAGGAACCTTGGAAGTAATTCCAGAGTTTCCTACTGCGACTGATACGGAAGTCTCTACAATAAAATGTATGGACTTCGGTCGAACTTGCAGCTGAGCCACGTAGGCAAGGCTCGTGCAAACCTCTCAGGTGCACAGACGAGATATTGTTGTTGGACAACAGTATACCTACGATACACAAGGAAGCGTTGATGGGCCCTGACTCCGGAATTGGCTAAATGCCAATACAACCCGAGTTAGTTTTCATATAAGTGATTCAAGATTAAAACCTTGATACACCTTTCAGAAGACTTAGAGTCTAACGAATATTTATGGAACTTAAAACTGATATGGATAAAAATGTTTTATTCATAAAGCTCGACTTGTTGCAATAACAAGTTCAAGGCGTTGACTACGATGAGGTTGTTTCATCGTAGCGATGCTTAAAGTCGGTTCGGATTGAATTAGCAATTAATACATATTTCAATCATGAGATATGAAACATGGATGATAAAAGGATTTCCATCTTATGGAAATAAAACCTAGGACTTGTATGTGATACAGTCCAAAGTAATTTATCGATCCAGAGGACGCTAGTAAATATGCAAACTTCAAAGATCCAGCGATGGACAGAAGAGAGCAAAATGGAGTTGGAATCTTTGTGTTTTGATGAAATGGTCAAAAGGGGTTTTGACTTCATCAATGGGTAACGAAGATGCTTGTAATTCAAGAAAGTAAGTGGGAGCGCAATAATATTTCTAAAAACCTTGTGTGCTTGACACATTGGTAATTGGAAATAAATTTCTTGACACGAATTAGGACTTCATTTGAAAATAGTTTTTCGATGAAGTGCTTAGGCTAAATAGCCTTGGTATTAGGCATGATGATCTATGGAGATAGATTTACCTAATGGGGCTAAGCTATGAATACATATTGACAAGATGCTAAAATCTTTTAGCATTTAAAACACCAAGGAGTGATTCTTGTCGAAGTCACATGGAAAGAGTTTTTGCAAGATTCGGTGTCCCAAAACACTGATGAGTAAAATACATGATGGAGATTCCACACACTCTTGTGTTTGGATTAATCATGTATTCCATGGTATGTAAAACAACCAGATATGTCCGATACTCCAAAGGTGTTGCGAGTATGGATACCAAAATGATCAAAAGTACTGATCATAGGACAACAGTGAAAGATGTCATTTAGTACCAGAGTAGTACTGATGACATGTTTTCTCGCAAGAAGAGATTATGAAGAGCTCGTTGTAAGTAATTACATCGATACAGTCTTCATCAATGCTCCATGCGATTTTTGATTTAAATTATGGGTTCTGTGTTGCACACAATGTGGTGGCACAGTTTGTTGGAAAATGTTCCAAACAAGTTACTGTGGCGAATTCTATAACAAAGGCTAAGTATGTTGACGCTTTCAAAGCGACAAAGAAGATGTTGAATCATATAGTTCATTCATGAAATTAGTATGGTTCCAAGATGACTTTTGTCAATGGGACACTACTGCAGGTAGTTTCTCCATAACTCAGTCTGAGGAATCCAGGTTCAACCTATGATTCACATTTATACAAAGCCAAGTCCGCACAAAATATGAATTTTGTGAAAGCGTGAAAACGCGAGGATATGCAGAGATAGACACGGAGCTGAAGTTGTCAGATCTGATGGACATCAGGCTATACCACATGCGAAGCATTTTTACACCGGCATGCCATAGGTGTAAAGTGCATTAGCATTAACTAGATTATTGACTCTAGTGCAAGTGGGAGTCTGTAGGAGATATGCCCTAGAGGCAATAATAAATGATATTATTTATCTCTGAGTTCATAATTATGTTTATGTTCCATGCTATAACTGCAATGATTCTCGAGTCTGCAATATCCACGAGGCTCGAAGGAAGACTCATATGCACGTGTGGAATAATAAACGGTAAGAAGTATTCCTAGTTTGGCCTCTAAGACTAGCTCAAGTGTTGCATGATGGTTCCGTTTTCCTGATCATGGGCATGTCTATGCCAGCAACTTTGAGGGCACAATGTTAAGAGAACATTTGTGTTGAATCGACCCGGTTTGATGTTATGCTATGAGATTCATTCGTCACAAGTTAATGGTAAATAACACAGAGATGGTTAACGTTTGCATGATTCCTTAGACCATGAGAGTATCGAGTTTCTTCATGCTTGATTCATGAACTTTGGGGTTTGTTAAACGTCATCCGTAAATGGGTGGCTATTACGGCGGCTTACGGGTTCATGGAAAAGTGTGTCAAGTAACTTGATAGCTCAAGATTGGGATTTGCTCCTCCAACCATGGAGAGATATTCTCGGGCCCTCTCGGTGTTACGGTATCCATCATCGTCTGGCCAGACACAGTGTGATTTGATCACAGGGATGCCGGAACACGGAAACGAGAAAAGAGAACAAAACCAGTAACGAGGTAACTAGCATAGTGGACAAATTGTTGATCCACGGGGATGCAAGTAAATCTCACCTCGGGTCTTTGTAACATATCGCGAAGCAACAGGAATAGCACACGGCAACTGGAGGTTCACTCGGATATTCATTCGTGTGGGTATAGGGGTCAATATGGGTGTCCACGGCTCCGATGTTGATCATTGATCGGAAGGGGTTCCGGGTCATGTCTATACTTCACCGAACCTATAGGGTCACACGCTTAAGGGTCATCTATCTGCTGAATACTAGACAGGGAGTCTGAGAGAAAATCACCGAAAAAAGTTTCGTACACCGGAATGGTTTCGGATAGCGGAATCGTACCGCAGAGAGAGGTCATCGGATAAGTTTCGATGATACCGAAAAGTTGTTTCGGGATTTACCATTAAGTCAAATTTGTTTCGGCACATGCCTGATAATTCTTGGAGGGTGCCAGAATCCTTCTGGAAGCTTTTTGGAATTTTCTGAGATAAAAACCGGAAATGTTCCGGAGCTGCCGGAACCACTTCAGATGCGTTTCGCAGATGAAAATCACTAAAATGGAATTGTTCCAGAACGCGTTGAAAATTATTATGGTGGGTATTGGAAATGTTCTAAGCCCACATAAATATTTTCAGTTCGAACGGACGCTGAAAAATGTCGTCGTGAATAGTGAAAGTGCTTTTTGGGATATTTTTGGAAAGCCACCTTTTGGGGCTTTACCCAAAAGATCTAGGGATGACATGGATGGATTGGGAGGCCCTCATGGGGGCCCCCCAAGGGGTGTGGCCGGCCACACTTGGGGCTCCACCTTGGAGCCCCTCTTGTTCCTTGGTTTCACTCTTATGCCCTTGAGGAAGGACTTCATTCATGTGCATTTTGGGTTTTTGTGTTAAACTACCCTACCCCTTGGGATTTCCTATAAATAGAGGTGGAGGGGCAGCCCTCCACACTCATCCCTTCTCACATACAAGTGCCATGCAATGATCTGGCTTCTTCTCTCCCTCCCAGCGAAACAGTTTCGTAGAGCCGAAAGGCTGTCTGGGTTCCGGCAGGAACTAGTTCTGGACGGCGAAGCCCTGCTGGATAGATGACACCGTATGTGTGCAACTCTATAGAGAGATCGTAGTTTCGGTCTTAGTTCGTGAGTGCCTCCCGAAGGGCTGTTCGTGTGACCGTCCGAGTTTCGAAGGTCCTCCCGAAGGGCTGTCCGCGACATCGTCCGGGGGGGCTGTTCGACCGTCTCCCGGAGGGCTATCTGAGGAGCGGATGAGGGTATACATCCTCGCGGTTGGGAGGTTGTAAATCCTAGCTGCGGGGATCTGCACCGCCGTTCGTCATCGACTCTACTTCCCGCTGCGGTACGAGTCGGTAACGAAAAAGATCAAACCATGTATGCAGTCTCCATAGTGGTCCTGGGCTGGTGCGTAGGTCGGAAATTTTTGTTTTCTCTTGCGTTCCCCTACAGATCGGGAGACGATGTGGTGAGTACCTCGTAGTCCAGGACACCGTCAGTAGCCCCCTGAACTGGTCTTCAAGTTGGGGACGCTCCTTGATTCTTCTGAACTGTTCTTCGTCTTCAGCCGTTAGTCTTGAAAACTGGTTCAACAAATCTTCTCATCTTCGATCTTGAGGATCGTCGAAGTAAATCTAAAGAGTTTACACGTTGGGTATCCGAGGAGCCCCTTTAAGTTATCTGCCTTTATCAATGCCCGGTTATTTTTTACGCCACACCTCGGGTTTGAAGTTGTTCCCAAGCGGCAGTGTCTTCTTGCGTCCGAGCTCCAACGCCGGAATGTATTTGAGGTATCTTTTGCAGCTGAGCACCAACGTCGGGCTGTATCCGAGCTCCAACACTGGACGGTATCCAAGCTCCAATGCCGGACTATATCCAAGCTCCAACGTCAGAATGTATCCGAGGTGTCATAGATCACCTTGGTTCTAGAAAGTTATAAGAGTTTAGCCGAGCTTAATGCCGGAAATGCCATCTATGGAGCCAGCCACTGAGCTTTATGCTGGACTGCTTCTGAGGTGGTGCACCACCCCTGACTGCAGGCTGATTTTTTGATTGGTGCAATTTATTCTCTGCCGAGACATATAGCTAATAGCCCTCAAGGTGTGTGTGTCGGTCTAAAACCTGAGATGCACCTGAAGGAAAACATGTAACCGCTGATCCTAGTAGCCCCTGAGACTCAGGTCGATGCGCAAAATCGGCCTGAGGATCAACTCCTAGCTTGGCAGCATACATAGGAATAGAAACACAGTGTAATATATTAGAGATAATAGTGACCAACGAACGGGCCCTTGAGGGAGGTTCTTGGGTAGTTGTCGTAATATACCAGCTTGATGCCGGAAAGGTCCATATGGTACATATTGTTGTCCGAAGATGCCTTTGCGCATATTTCGGTCAAGCCGAACACTAAGCACTTCGAATTTTCTGCATTGAATAGGCAATACAGTAGCCTCCGAGACACTGGTCGGGTGGCAACACCAGATCAGGGGATCGATGTGCCCCTTTAATATTTGTAAATAATAAGCCCGAAGCCCAGTAGCCCTCGAGCCGTAATGCGGGCATGGGTGGCCGAATTAAGGATCAATATCCATAGTATAATCACAAATTATGTGTAGTGACTCTATGTATCCAAGTACTTTTTACATCATTAATGCTCGAATCCGCCTTGTACAAAACTTTGTTGACCGACCATTGGCTTCAACCTCTTTGGCCAGTAGCTGAGGAGTGTTTTCCTACTTTATGAAGTTGTTATAAGGGCAAAGATTTATGGAAAACAAGGCAATCCAGCCATACGGTTTTATAAACAAAGGAACACTGAGAGATATGTTATATTACGTAATATAAGAAATATCTTCCAAGGAAAATAGTCCCGCTATCGGTTCCTTTCTTTGGGTCGTCATGCTTATCATGATCGTGAAACCTCACCTCTGGTCAATGTGGGAGGAAAATATTGAGGATTTAGTTCGGGGAAAGTTCCCGAACTCTATGTTATTAATGAACCAAAATTTTCACTTCGGTCGTTTCCGACCAATGTGATCCTTTAAGATTGCTAGCTTTCGGCTTCACCCAGTCTGAGGTACTTACTCAGATGATCCGGTAGTAACAATCACAGAGGTGCTCCCTTTACCACCTAGCCAAACAATCGGGAAAGTAGGGGTAAGCACAGGAGCCAGGCAACCCAGCTGGGCCAAAATCGTAAGTCAAATTGATGCATATTTATGGCTTTATAACGATGATTACGGAAGGCGGCGCTTGTATATTAAATACAAATGTTGATGATATGTTTATTTTTACTCTGTTGCAACCGTTTATTAGTTGAAAGTGGCCCATCGTCGGCTTCTACCCCTTTGTAGATACTACACAGGGTGTTTCCGCAATAACAAGACAACCCTTAGCCGACGTCTTGGTGCCCAAAGGCGGTTGTGTTAGCAGGAACGAGGCAATCAGATATGCGGGATTTATAACTTTCACTTAGTCATAGGAGCTTTAAACTGGGGAGGCTAGCTACGAGCCCCCAGTTAGTGTTCAGCGACAACCGAGGTAAAGCCATAAACACTTCGGCCAATGTTATGAATGGCATGTCATTTATCATAGTCATTGGATCGCTGACCAGTTTACGCTTATTGTGATAGTCAGTTTTTGGCTTTCTCCACTGAGGTGCTTAACCATGCGAGCTGGAAGCACAATCGCAGTGGTTCTCCCTTTGCACACCTAGCCGAACAAAGCGGAACATACGAGGCAAGCACAGGAGCCAGGCAACCCAACTATTGACCGAAGACACAATTCAAAACTGATGCATATATAGCAATATCCGAGAATGTTTTTGCCAAATCTGTAAAGGTCGTTGCACTGCGAGACTTATGCGGGAAACACTCAAATAGTTTAAAAGTGCCATAAGCTGGGAAAACAGCTCATATAAATTTTAAGAGCCCCCCAAGTGACTTGGGTAAAAGAATTTTATTTATGATGATTGTATGTACCGAAGTACTTATATCACATCTGTGTTCACCTGAACTTTGAACGCGTCTTAACCAACCGTCGGCTTCTCCCTCTTTGGTTAAGGATCAAAAAGTGTTATGTACTCCACCTTCCGAGAAAATCAACGGTGTTTCCGATAACTAGGCAATCAGGCCATAAGGCTGTAACAGACAAAGCGCGCTCAGGGAACTTATGCTACATTACTAACGAAGTGTAACAAGCATCTTCGAAGAAAATAGTACCTCCACCAATACCTTTCTTCGGTTGCTCATTGTTACTATGAGACTTGTGCAATAGATTTTTTGTACTCATGAGTTCCGTTGTGTGCCGACCATGATTAAAAACAATAAGAGTGCTAGCTTTCGGCTTCACCCAGTCTGAGGTCCGAGCTCGGATGAACCGGTCATGACAATTGCAGAGGTGCTCCCTTTACTCCCTAGCCGAACAATCGGGAACGTAGGGGTAAGCACAGGAGCCAGGAAACCTAGCTTGCAGAACACTTAGGTCAATATGGTGCATATTGTGGCATAATACACGAACAAGGAACGAAGCCGTACAAGTATAGTCATATGCAAGAGGAAAGGCTTTATAAAGGAAGCCCCCAAGTAAACTGGGTATTTGAATTTGTGTGTCACAAACAAAGTTATGACAAGGAATTTGTTCACAAACAAGTTTTTTCCAAAAAAAGTATAATGCTTGGTCGAACTGAACAAAATTTAAAACTGAAAGTTTCTGAGCATGAAAGTGACTTAGCTATTTAATGTGTTCGGCATTGATGACGAGGTTTGAGCTTGATGCGGGACAAGGTTCCAGCCCCCAGGCTGGTCCCAAGGTGGCCAAGCAGAGAGTTCGGCACTCCAAGAAGATGAAGCCCCCAGTCCAGCCGATGTAATGGAGCAGGTCGGCGCACCAAGGCAACAACCCAATTCGGTTGATGGAGGCGACAACGCGGCTTAGTCTGAGTCGATTGGCTGCACAGATAAAATAGTGCAAACCAAAAGTAATGACAAATAAAGATAATAATGTATATTAAAAAAATCTTCTACTTATTTAATACAAGTGAAGTAAATAATGAAAGAGATATGGCCTGAGCGTCGAGGTCAATGTCGATGCAGGGCATCAGCGTGATGTGGTAAGGGCGTGGCAAAGCCCGAATTCACATGTCGGTCCGAGTTCCGGATACGGCGTTCGCCGAACTATGTACGGAAACTATCCGAACCACTACGCGACCGTTGTTAATGCAGCCCCCATTTGATAAACCTGTGTATAGATGATGGAACAAAGCAGAGTAATAATTCCTTGGAAAAAATAACCCAAACAAGCAAAAATTGCTAGGATTAATAGCACCTGGTTTATTTTTTGTAGCGGTCCAAAGAAAGGTTACTCCCAAAATTAGGACTCGTTCCGCACACCCATTGCCTGATGGGTGATGTAGCGATGGCATGGCGATGCTAGCAAAGGTTGGCTCGCAATGGCGAAGCCCATGGTCCAGCTAATGTGATGAAGCTGGTCGGCTGGTGACGCCGAAGTCTCCGAAGTAAGTTGATGAAGAGATGACGAATACCTCGGTCTAGTCGAGGTGACGGAGCAGGTCGATAAGGAGACGTTGCAGCTGCCATGTCAGCCAAGGTGTTGAAGCAGTTCGGCATGATGGACATTGGCTTGAAGAAGCAACAGTGCGGCCATGCCGATGCAGGTCGTAAATTGTGACGCGGTTAATGCCGGGTTGATGAAGTGACCATGTGGTGATGCTGGTGTGCCTGCTCCGTGTAATCCGTGGGGCGGCGATGTTGGTGATAATTTATCCTTCGTGATGTCGCACTCTTGTTCGGCTGGCCAAGATGATGATCCGAAGAAGTTGAGCTCGGCTCAACAAATCGACGACGTGTCTAGCGCAGGTCGGCCGTCGTGGAGTGATGTTGTCCGGCTGGTTTGACACCGGCACGACGGTGAAGATTATATTGGAAAAATACTTATAATATTAGTGGGATGTGTTTGAGAATAAAACACAATACCCCATACAAAAATTTCCTTCAAAAAGGATGTCCGAAATCCCGTTCATAAAGAAGATGAATTCGGGTCGGATTCGTTCCTGCGCAGAAAACAGATTCGAAAAGTGATGCACTAATCGGAAGGTTCCCGGATTTTGGACGGTCGGATTGAGCTGAATTTTTGACAGGTGGTAGATATAGGAATTCCCCAGCCGATCAACGGTTGGATCTTCCAAAGGACGTCCGAGCTAGATGCTGGACACCACGCTCCAAACTCATCCGGATTCTCGTCCAGATTCAACACGACTCCGATATATCGGAGATTGCCGAAGATTCGTCCATCGGAACTCGACGAAATTTTGCAGTGTTGTTGTAGACTCAATTCCGCACAATTCCACCGAAGCAATCGTTTAAGCGACACTCGAGGAGGCGGTGGCGGCGGATACTCCCCGACAATGGCGCCAGAAAAGAGCCTTGATGACCCACAAGTATAGGAGATCAATCATAGTCCTTTCGATAAGTAAGAGTGTCAAACCCAACGAGGAGCAGAAGGAAATGACAAGTGGTTTCCAGCATGGTAATGTCTGCAAGCACTAAAATTGTCGGCAACATGTTGTTTGATAGCAAGATAGTTTATAACAAGAAAGTTATGGTAACGGTAAATAAAGTGCAGCAAGGTAGCCCAATCCTTTTGAGGCAAAGGACAGGCCAAAACGGTCTCTTATAATAAGCAAAGTTCTTGAGGGTATACGGGAATTTCACCATATCACTTTCATCATGTTGGTTTGATTCGTGTTCGCTAGCTTGATAATTTAATATGTGGGAGGATCGGTGCTTAGGTGTTGTTCTTACTTGAACAAACCTCCTACTTATGATTAACCCCCTCGCAAGCATCCGCAACAACAAGAAAAGTATTAAGATAAAATCTAACCATAACGTTAAACTTTTGGATCCAAATCGGTCCCTTATGAAGTATCGCATAAACTAGGGTTTAAGCTTCTGTCACTCTAGCAACCCATCATCTAATAACTACTCCACAATGCATTCCCTTAGGCCCTAATAAGGTGAGGTGTCATGTAGTCGATGTTCACATGACACCATTAAGGGAATCACAACATACATATCATCAAAATATCGAACACATATCAAGTTCACATGATTACTTGCAACATGACTTCTCCCGTGACCTCAAGGACAAAAGTAACTACTCACAAATGATAATCATGCTCAAGATCAGAGGGGTATTAAATAGCATAATGGATCTGAACAGTCTTCCACCAAATAAACCATATAGTAATCAACTACAAGATGTAATCAACACTACTAATCGCCCATAAGTACCAGTCTAATGTTTCAATACAAAGATTGAACACAAGAGATGAACTAGGTTTGAGAGGAGATAGTGTTGTTGAAGATGTTGATAGAGATTGCCCTCGCAAAGATGAGAGGGTTGTTGGTGATGACGATGACGATTTCCCCCTCCGGGTGGGAAGTCCCCCGGCGGAATCGCTCCGCCGGAGGGCAAAAGTGCTCCTACCAAAGTTCCGCCTCGATACGCGGAGCTTCGTCCTGAAAGTCCTCTCCTTATTATTTTTAGGTCAAAATGACTTATATACCAGCAGATGGGCACCGGAGGTGGGCCGAGGAGGGCACAACCCACCAGGGCGTGCCTGGGGGCCCCGGCGTGCCCAGGTGGGTTGTGCCCACCTGGTGGGCCCCTCTAGTAGTTATTTGCTTCAATAATTCTTAAATATTCCATAACATTCTCCGTGAAGTTTCAATTTATTTGGAGATGTGTAGAATAGGTAGCTCTAATGTGCTTTTTTAGGTCAAGAATTCTAGCTGCCGGTATTCTCCCTCTTTGTGTAAACCTTGCATATTATGAGAGATAAGGCATTAGAAATACTCCGAAAAGCATTATTATACATTAAACATTATAAATAACAGTAGGAAATTATGATGCAAAATGGACGTATCATCTCCCAATGACATGTCGACCCCACCTGTTAGGGGTGTCCTTAACCTCCCGTTTTAAATTAGTGGATATTCCAAAATAAGTTTTCATTCTGTTTCACTTGAATTTTTGAAGGTGTGAAACAAACAATTGAAATTACTTTAAAATAGTTAGAAAAATTGACGTCAATCTTTAGAAATAGTAAAATTGTTAAAATCACTGAATATGCATAATAATGAAAATGAAGTAGATAATGATCAAAATAGTTTTCGCATAAGATTATATTGAAAACATTTCATTTGGATCAATGTAATGTTTTATGAAATAAATAGGAAAATAAAAACCTTCCAATATATTCGAGATGATCTTGTTTTAAAGGTCTTCACAATATAAATTCAAATATATAAAATGTTTCAGAAACAGATATTTGATTCAATATAATCATTCAAAAAATGACAATGAAATTAAATCATGTCTTTCATACGGGGAGAGAGAGTGCATGCAATGGTCTTTCCCAATCTCCTACCCTCTGTCTCCTTGTATAAAGTTGACACACGTGGCACGATTTCGATGTGGTAATGAGTGGTGGATGCTTTACCGATACATACACGATCTCAACGAGCCTCTCCCTTCTCTCCCTATGACATGTTGACCCCAACTGTTAGCGGTGTCCCTAACCTCCCAATGCGCACATAACGCATGACCTCACAGCCGCCGGCACGACGCCGACAAGTCGTACCCGAGCCCCGTCGGCTACCCTCTCCCAATTCCTTAGCTTACGCACCCCCTCTCACTGCCAGGCCATCGCACAGGCCCGGTCCTGAGATTTTGGGGGCCCGGGACAAGATACCAAAAAGGGGCCCTATGACTACATAGATACTTTATGTTTTTTCTATTTTAATTGCAAATAAATACTAACTACACTATAATCTATGTTGCCTTGTCATCTTGACTATTCAAAAAAACTGGTGAAACAACTGTTCACATAAAAAGTTCGTCACTCTTGTCAATCGATACTTGCTTTTTTTATTAGGTGAATTAGTAACACTTCCGTGCCAAATCAAATTTTTATCATCTTATAATTTTTTGCTATGTTGTTGTTTACTTGTAGGTGAAGCGACTTTGTTCGTCTAGAAGAGGGCTTCAGATTGATCCTTGTATTTATTTTATCAAACTCTCGTGAATAATTAATAAAGATGGTTGTATGGTGATGCAGAAGCCGGGGTAATCCTCCTTTTTGAAAAAAAACGTTGTTTTTCAATAGTAACTAAAGCTAATTCCTCGAAATGCCTAGGAGAAGTAGTTTTCTGAGAACCAATCAATTCATATGCATTTTCTCTTTTTTTCTCATTGTCAGATGGATACTTTCTAAATAAAATCTTGCTAAATTAATAGCACTCTTTCTAATTAGTAAACAAACATATGATAATAAATTAAGAAAACTGCTAATTAAAAAATGCTAAGGAAGAGGCATAGAACAAGGTACCTGGATAGCTAGAACATTACGAGTCACAAACAAAAATCCGAGTTTCCCTTTTCTATTCCCTATCAATACAAGAAACTGGATTGTGAGAAAGAGATATGTACGAGGATTAACTTCATGAACCGAACAATCTGACAAGATTATAAAAAAGGGAATTGGCGTTGAAGAAGAGGTTGATGGAATCTTAAAAATTGTATTACCTTTCGCCACTAATCGTGTCCAGCAGCAGAAAATCACAATTAGACGACGCGGCAACAAGCAGTTGACCTCGGCATTTGCATAGCTGATTCATTGACAGGTCTGAAGAAGAAGTAGAAAGACAAGAAGACCACGCGCGTGAGGCAAGGCTAGAATTGACGGATCTGTTACAATTATTTTCCTTTTTTGAGAAAAATCAGTCAATCTGTTACGTGGGAAAATATTCTTTCCTATACATCAACGCAAAATTAATCATGGGAAAGGATACTTTACCATTTTGAGAATCAGTCGATCTGGAAAGGATTTTTTGTTTCCTAAGAATGACATTTCTTTCCTAAAACATAACACACGCAAGGGAAATCGGGGCCCCTTCCTACTCGGGGGCCCGGGGCGGCCGCCCCCCTGCCCCCCCTCAGGGCCGGCCCTGCCATCGCATCGAAGCTCGAATGAAGGCCCCTCGTCATCTTTCTCCTTCACATGAATGCATGACACAAATAGTACAAATCCACTCTCTAGCTTCTCTCACTCGACAAGTACATCACCACCTTTGCTAATTTAAATCATTAGTATATTTAAACAAAAAATATTTCTAAATTTTGATATATTTGACCCCCCCCCCCCCCGGTCAAGATCTTTAGAACAAGATCAAACCTGGATATTTTAAATTAGTTTAAATTTCAGTGAGTGAAACATATTTACAATTTGTTAAGTTGTTATTTCAATGTGTGAACTATTATTTTCAATACACGAAATTGATTTCTTTCAAATATGTGAAATAGATTATTCAAGTATGTGAAAGTATTCTTTTATGTCTTGTGACCCTTTGTTTTTCAAATATGTGAAACTGGTTATTTAAGGTCATTTAAAAAATATGAACTAATTCACAATTTGTGAAGATTCTTATTTCAATACGATCTCGTTTGAAGTATTTGAATAGTTACTAAAACAAATTTGTGGTGAAAACGAAATATGTCAAATTACAATATATTTAACTCATTTCAGAAAACTATCTCACTCAAAATGGGTAAAAAGAATTCGTGACTGACTGGAACTAGTTTTTTCCGAATAGAGTTATATTAGGTTTTAAAAATGAGTGAACTTGTTTGGTGAAATAAGAAAAAATCACTTTTTTGGAATGACCAGTTTTTAGATTGAGCGAGTTTGTTTTCTGAAATGAGTGAAATTTATTTATTTTAACAAGAAAAATCATATCTTATAATTGACAAATATTAGTTCTTTTGAAATAAGTGAAATCACTTTTTTGAAACGAGTGAAATCCATTTTTTTCAAATGAGATACCAGTTTTTCTTGAATTGGGTGAAAACATTTTTTTTCAAATGAGTAAAGAAAATCTAAACTGTGGAAACAAGTTTTTTTAAAAAATTAATGAAAATATTAATGTGAATTGACTGAGATTATTTTTTAATGAGTGAAACCCTTTTTTGAAATGAGTAAAAGTACTTTTTAAAATGAGTCAAATTTGGACGATTTTTTTTCGAAATTAGTCATATGATTTCCTAAATTATAAAGTCAAAATTTTCTTGCAAAATAGAGTGAAATTTATTTTCTAATGATATTTTTTCCTGAATAGAATGAATTTATGTTTTTCAAACGAGTGAACTCTATTTTCCAAAATAAGTGAAATCTTTTTTTAAAATGAGTGGAATTTATGTTTTGAAACGAATTTAATCTTCTTTCCCGGAATAAGTGAAACCAACTTTTTGAGATGAGTGGAATGTGTTTTGGAATGAGTGAAATTATTTTGAGTCAAATCAACTATTTTGAAAATGGTGTTTATACGAGTGGAATCACCTTTTTGTTGGAAATGAGTAAATTTTCTTTTGACTCAAGTTAAACCGTTTCATGGAATAGTGAAACAATTGAAATCTATTTTTCTTAAATTATGAAAAATTGAAATAAGTTTTTTTTGGTGAGCTTTAGTTTTACCATTTGAATTAGTGGAATAGTTGAATTAATTTTGAAATAATGAAATAATTGAAATCAGTTTTTGAAATAGGTAAATTGTTGATGTCAGGGAAATTTTGAAATAATTTTTCATTATGTTTTACTTTCAATTTTTGAAATTATGAAACAAACAATTGAAACCACTTAAAATAGTTAGAAAAATTGACGTCAATCTTTAGAAATAGTGAAATTGATGAAATCACTGAATATGCATAACAATGAAAATGAAGTGGATAATGATCAAAATAGTTTTCGCATAATATTATGTTGAAAACATTTCATTTGGATGAATGTAATGTTTTATGAAATAAATACGAAAATAATAAACCTTCAAATATATTCGATATGATCTTGTTCTAAAGGTCTTCTTGATACAAATTCAAATATATAAAATGTTTCAAAATCAAATATTTGATTCAAAAGATGTCAGTCATTCAAAAAAAATGTCAATGAAATTAAATCATGTCTTTCATATGGGTGAGAGAGAGTGCATGCAATGGTCTTTCCCAATCTCTTACCCTCTCCTGGTATAAAGTTGACACACGTGACACGATCTCGATGTGGTAATGAATGGCGGATGTTTTACCGGTACATACCCGAACGGCGAGAAAAAACAATTTCAGGAGTTTTGTTCCTTCCTTGGAGGCTTCGACAGTTCGACCCCTTCCATCCATTGTTATTAGGTGCATGCGACGCTTAAGCAAGTGTGGAAAAAAAAGGTGCTTGCGATGCCTTCCCTATTCTCTACTCCATCTCGGACCAAACGATCTCTTGCATGCGCCATTCCCAACAATGGCAACCTTTCACATATTCCTCGCTTCCTCATGGCTCCGGCCAGCTGCTCCCACCCCATAGTTTAGGCACGCCGTACAGTCCTTGGCCCGTATATAGCATCTCGATCTCTCTTTACTTAAAGCTAGAACGACGTGGGGTAGCTAGCTAGCTAGGTTAATGCACTACTCCTGATCATCCTGCAGCTAGCTGTAAAGAGAATTAGAGAAGAGATCGCAATTTGAACGACCAATTGACCATGATGTTTTCCCTGTACTTCCTTCCTCCTAAATCATAATATTCACCTTTCGCTTGCTTGTCGGTGGATCGGCCAGCTTTAATTTACTTTGAGAAGCTAGCGGGGTTCGAACCGTATCAACATGGATTCTACGTGGAGTGAAACAAGGAGACAAGGATTAGCCGTGCGTGCATGCACATGACATTCATGGCCTCTTTTTGTACACTTCACACAGTACACACCTGTCCAGCACGCGAAATGTGGCATGCAATGCAAGTAACGCATATGCATGCATAGCCGCATAGGCAACGTCATTTTCCCTAGCGTCATCTCTTTCTCTACATATAGCTAGCTGATAGCTGATACCTTCCCTTCATCGGCATGCATATGTATGCGTAGATCACCTACTAGTGGAGTCCATATCTAGGATCTAGCTATAGCCTATAGCGATCATACATCTTATAGATCGATGACATCGATCGAGGTGGCGGCCGCCGGCGGCAGTGGCAAGAGGACGTGGGTGTCGGACGTGGAGAAGACGTTGAATGAGGCGGACAAGACGGTGGAGGTGGCGCAGTGGGAGCGGCACTGCATCTACCGCGTGCCGGCGTGCATCAAGGACATCAAGAGCAAGGCGTACCAGCCGCAGGTGGTGTCGCTGGGCCCGTTCCACCACGGCGACCCCAACCTGCTGCCCATGGAGGAGCACAAGCGCCGGGCGCTGCGCCACCTGCTCCGGCGCGCGGGCCGGCCTCTTGACGACTTCGTCGCTGCCGTCGAGGACATCGCGGAGCAGCTGGAGAGCGCGTACATGGACCTCGGCGGCGAGTGGCGCGCCGGCATTGACGGCAAGGGCAGGGAGCGGTTCCTGCAGATGATGATCGTCGACGGCTGCTTCCTGCTCGAGGTGATGAGGAGGACGGCCGCCGGGAACTCGAAGCAGGTCGACGACTACGCCGGCAACGACCCCATCTTCAGCCGCCACGGGATACTCTACATGGTGCCCTACATCAAGCGAGACATGCTCATGCTCGAGAACCAGCTGCCGCTGCTCGTGCTCCAGAGGCTCGACGCCGTCGAGACTGGAAAGTCTCCGGTAACCACGAGCTACCACATCAAATTTTACTATTTTCGTCAAAAACAAAAAACCATTTGAATACTGACGCATGCATGGTTGACGGCCAGAACGACGACTTCATCAACAGAATGGTGCTAAGGTTTCTGGCGCCATTCTCGCGGCCACTGCAACCAGGCGGTCGCCTAGGGCTCCACCCACTCGACGTCTTTCGCCGGAGCATGCTCTTCGGCGAATACCAGAAGATCCGGAGCTCCGAGGACAACACGCAGGACAACGACATCATCCGGTCGGCGGTGGAGCTGTACGAAGCCGGGATCCAGTTCAAGACGAGCAAGTCAAGCAGCCTGCACAAGATCCGGTTCAAGCACGGCGTGCTGAGCATGCCGACGGTGCCCGTGGACGACTCCACCGAGTACATGTTCCTCAACATGATGGCGTTCGAGCGGCTGCACGTCGGCGCCGGCAACGACGTGACGGCCTACGTCTTCTTCATGGACAACATCATCGACTCGGCCAAGGACGTGGCGCTGCTGAGCTCCAAGGGGATCATCCAGAACGCCGTGGGCAGCGACAAGGCCGTGGCCAAGCTGTTCAACAGCATCTCCAGGGACGTGGTGCTGGAGCCGGACAGCGCGCTGGACGCCGTGCAGAGGCAGGTGAACGGCTACTTCAGGCAGCCGTGGAACATGTGGCGCGCCAACCTCATCCACACCTACTTCAGGAGCCCGTGGGCGTTCCTGTCCCTCGCCGCCGCCGTCTTCCTCCTCGTCATGACCATCATGCAGACCGTCTACACGGTGCTGCCGTTCTATAAGCCGGACAGCAACAGCCCGCCGTCGGCTCCATCTCCGATGTGATCCGGCCGCAACAACTTATACCTGCGTCTGCGTGCGTGAATTGGTTTTGCTTTCCGAGTCCTTGTTGCTGGGTCGTTGCGAAGCTTTTGGGTTGTGTGCACTGTGCAAAAGCGAAGAGTGGCGTGTTTGTGCTGCGTTCGTTTTGATTGAATTTCTTTTCAGTTTGGAGCTCCGACAATAAGCATTTGCTTGTGCAGAACTGGAGATTTATGACAATGAGCATTTGCTTGTGCAGAACTGGAGTACAAAACAAGTCATCCACGGACTGCCGCCAACCGCGCCGTCTGTGGTAATTGTACACCAGTGACGGTCACGCTCTACGCGGCTCTACAGCCGTAAATCATAACTTCACCACATGGTTACAAACTTAGGGCATCTCCAATACGACCCTTAAAACAGACCCGGTATTCGTCTGTGGACCGATCTAGATCAGTCTGTGGACAATAATGCGGGAGGCGGCCATCCAACCATATTCTCTAAAACTTTCGTCTTTATTTTTTATGTTCGTCAGCTCAAAATAACAACATATCAAATCATAGATGATTGAAAATATTCAAATGCGACGGTAGTTCTAATTTACAAAGCAACTAAGTTTTCAAATTAAAGTTGTTCAAACTTGAATTCAACACATATATGTTCTAGTTGTCCCCGTTAACCGCCCACAGATGCTCAATCAAATCCTCCTTGAGTTGTTCGATACCAAAATTGTTGATGCATTTGAGCAAACTCATCAAACGTGGCCAGGTTCTGATGTGAAAAATAAACATGATCACCCATGTTCTCGAATTCTAGACCTGCGGCAACATCTTCATCCTCATTCTTCATGATCATTTCATCACTTCCCACAAGGTTTCTAGATCCTACTGTTAAAAAGGTCTACGAACAACTGCAAAATAGGCCTAGAGCACTCCAAATGCCTCCTCCACATCCTTTATAGCCCCCCTAAAAAGCCATCCTTTATAGCTACTTCTTACATGCGTACTGAATTTTTGACATACTTATACACTACTACAAAACAAGCCATCCACGGTCGCCATGTCGCCGATAATGCTGGTGCGGTCAGCTCTCCGGTCACGTCCGTATGAGCGGCATAAATGTGGGTAGGCGATCGTCTAGTCGCGCCCACATTCATCAGCATTAATGCAGGGGAGAGTTTGGGAACACACAGACCAAGGGTTTTGGGTCGGTCAGCCGTGCCATATTCGTATGTGGCGAAGGTCCGGACAACCCGCAAACTTCCCATATGTTTAAATCCAGTTTATAGGATTTTGGACGTTGATTGGTCTAGACAAATTTAGAGACCGTCGTTGGATAACAGAAGCTGTATGGACTGTTCAGTCCAAACATTTAGAAACAATTTGGTGCATTGTGTTGAAGTTGCCCTTAGTTTTTTTAATATATATAAATACGCTGGTGGTCACCAAAGTGAGGTCGAAGCACACTACAGTCGTTGGACTTGATAATACGCTCATTACAGTCATTGAATACATGTAGCGGTGATTTGTCATTGGCTTACTGTAGAGTCCGTATTCTATCTACATGGCACTTGGTTGACTGGCCCAATAGACTGTGTGGCATGTAGCGAAGCTTGGTCATCACCACGTCCTCTCTCTAACTTGTGGGTCCCATCTGTCATTGGGCGAAATAAGCAAATATCCTCTCTAGGCCAACCAAGCTAACCACTTGAGACAATTCATTTAGAAACAATTCACTAAGCAATAATGTCACAACATTTTTCGGGGTTTACCTAAGCCTCTAATGTTCCATATCAATCCTATCATGATATTCTCAGACCAGACACTCATGTATATATCCCTGCTGCAATGTGTGAATCAGCTGATTATGAGGCCTCCATGAGCCGCGAAGAATGGCGCGAAGACTAGGGACTCCACAGCCATGAGCTTGATGAGGATGTTGAGCGACGGCCCGGACGTATCCTTGAGCGGGTCTCCGATGGTGTCACCGATCACGGCGGCCTTGTGCGCCTCCGAACCCTTGGGACCCAGGGACTTGGCGTGCTCCGACGCACCCGCCTCGATGTACTTCTTGGCGTTGTCCCAGGCTCCCCCGCTGTTGGAAGCAGATATGGCCACCTGCACGCCGGAGACGAGCGCGCCGGCGAGCAGGCCGGCGAGCGTGTGGACGCCGAAGAAAGTGCCGACGACGAGGGGCGCCAGCAGCACCAGCGCCCCGGGGGGCATCATCTCCCTCAGGGACGCGTCCGTCGAGATCCTCACGCAGCTGGCGTAGTCCGGCGTCGCGCGCCCCTCCATCAGCCCCGGGATGGTGCTGAACTGCCGTCGCACCTCCTCCACCATCTTCAGCGCCGCGCTGCCCACGCTCTTCATCGTCATCGCCGAGAACCAGTACGGGAGCATCCCGCCGGCGAGCATCCCGGCGAACACCTTGGGGCTCAGCACGTTGATCACCGTGACGCCCGCGCGGCTCACGAACGCGCCGAACAGCGCCAGCGACACCAGCGCCGCTGAGCCGATGGCGAACCCCTTGCCGATGGCCGCGGTGGTGTTGCCCGCGGCGTCGAGGGCGTCTGTCCGCTGCCGGATCCTGCGGCTCATGCCGGCCATCTCCGCGATGCCTCCGGCGTTGTCGCTGATCGGGCCGTACGCGTCGATGGCCAGCCCGGTGGCCACTGTGCTGAGCATCCCGAGCGCGGCGATGGCGATGCCGTAGATTGATGCCAAGGTGAAGCTGATGTAGATTGATAGGGCGATGGCTAACACGGGAACGATGACGGATTTGTAGCCGAGCGCCAGCCCGAAGATGACGTTGGTCGCCGCGCCGGTCCTGCAAGAGTCGGCCACGTCCCGAACAGGGCTGCGCAACCCACAAAGTTAATCACTCCGAATCCGAAAGTTTCCGAATGTGCACAAAACTATCTCACTGAGACAAACGAATAGTAGAACTAATTACCTGTAAGCATTACTGGTGAAGTACTCTGTGGTGAAGCCGATGGCCAGACCTGCCCATAACCCAATGGCGACGCAGAAGAACACGTGCCTGCCATTGCAAACGCCGGCCATTGGTTACCTTAACATGATCCATCAGTGGCAAAATGCATGCAGAGTGAGACTCGGCGGCGAGGGCTTACCAGTTCTTGACCTGTTTCTGCTCCCCGAAATCGAACATGGTGAACCTGGCGGGGAGCGCGGCGAAGGTGACGACGAGGGCCGCGACGGTCATCAGCGCGGTGGAGATGATGAGCTGAAGCTTCAGCGCTGGCGCGACCCCGCGGACGGTCTTGACCTTGAAGAAATCGGTGGCGAAGAGCGTGGTGACCAGGCAGACCACAAGCCCCGCCGAGCTTATCAGCAGGGGGTAGCACACCGCCGCAAAGTCGTGGTCGGCGCCGAACGACGAGATCGATGCCACGAACAGCGCCGCGCAGGTGGACTCGGCGTAGGACCCGAACAGGTCGGAGCCCATCCCGGCGATGTCGCCGACGTTGTCGCCCACATTGTCAGCGATCACCGCGGGGTTCCTCGGGTCGTCCTCGGGGATGTTCCGCTCCACCTTCCCGACGAGGTCGGCGCCGACGTCCGCCGCCTTGGTGTAGATGCCGCCGCCGACCCTCCCGAACAGCGCCATGGACGAGCCGCCGAGCCCGTAGCCGGTGATGGACTCGTACAGGCCCTCCCAGTCGTCGTGGTAGTAGAGCCCAAAGAGCTTGATGGCGACGTAGAGCACCAGGAGGCCCAGGGACGACAGGAGGAACCCCATGACGGCGCCGGACCGGAACGCCGTAGCGAAGGCCGCGCCGATGCCGCGGCGCGCCTCCAGTGTGGTTCTCGCGTTGGCGAACGTGGCAATCCGCATGCCGAGGAAGCCCGACACGACGGAGGTGACGGCGCCCAGGAGGAAGGCCATTGTGGTGAAGACCGCGTTGGCCAGCGCCGGCTTGCACGTCTTGCCCTTGGTGTACTGGCACGGCTGGCTGGCGGTGCTGAAGCGGTGCACGGACCCCAGGAAGAGGAAGATGACCACCGCGAAGATCACCGTGAAGGCCGCGAGGTACTTGTATTGGGTGAAAAGGAACGAGTTTGCTCCTGCAATATTTGACACGTTACTACTCGAATTGTTGTCAAGAGTGTGCACGGACCAATGACGAATTTCAAATGGAAACTTTGCTGGTTACACTTGTTTCAAAACAGATATACTCCGTGCTAGCTTCAGTGGGTGTGATGTATAATCATACAATGCAGGACATGTACAAACTGTACAGACATGTTCTTTATTTTCAGCACTTAACTCAACAATTTGGGTACAATAACAGTAAAACTTGGTTGCAGTAGTAATAATGATCAAATTGAGTAATTTTCACATTCAATTTTTTTCTCCACCTATAAAGAAATCTGGTTACACTTGAGAAAACTTCCATATTTATCAAAATGGCATCAATATGCCAAACTAGTTCAAAAGTTAGAGCATCTCTATCTTGAATTAGGATTCAAGATAGGGGGCAGAAGGTGCCCATCTCGCTGAAATTTAGAGGGAGGGTGGGGGACAAAAATAGTTAGGAAATTTAGAGCATCTCCAACAGGCGTGCGATACTAACGCCGCGCTGAAAAAGTACCTTCTTTTGCGCGTGCGCAGTTGCTCCGTGCGCTCCAGCGAAGGCGTAAAAAACGCGCGCAGCATAAATGGTTCAACGCGTGGAGCGAAACAGCATCGTGTGACGCTTATTTCGTGCGCCCGCTCCCGCGCGCTGCACACTCGAGCGCCCGCGCTGCTTTCGCCCCGCCCCGCGCCGCTGCCAGCGAATTCGCCCGATGGACGGCTGCGTCGACATCCCCCTCACCCCTTCCTACACCCGCGACCCCTCCGCCGCTGCCGGTGCAAACCCTAGCGTGGGGAGCTTTGGCTTCACCTCCGTCGGTGCTCCTCCAAGCACCGGTCTCGCGCGCGGCCTTTTCATGGCTTCATGGACGAGCTCGGCGGGTGGAGTCGCGCCAACGCCCACCGTGAAGCCATGTGCCCCCCTCTCGAAGCTCCCAAATGCGGCGGTGGCGAAGGAGGGCAAGGTGTTCGGGAAGAAGAACAAGGCGGCGGACAGCTCCTCTAGGCGGCTGAAGAAGAGACTTGCAGGGCGTGCGGCGGATGCATCGGCGACCGAAGTACCGGCGAGCTCGCTTGTTGCGCCGACGGGGTCGACGCGCACAAGGTGTTCGATGAAATGCCCACAGGGTATGATTTCGCCCATTTTTTTCGTAGTTGTTTTTTACATGAATGAATACATATGGATAGCTTATTTGTTTCGTTGTATATACTTTGTAGTTTCAACGATGAGACATATATATCAACTATGGGTGTTGGCTCCAACAATTCTCATTGGTCTCAAACCAATTATGTACATTTCCGTAATCATGAGTTTGAGGTGGACGAGGATGGTGAGGGTATCGTCGATGCACCGAAAAGAAGAGCAGACAACTACAGTATGGACCAAGACATCTTGCTATGCAATACATGATTGGGTGATTTTAAACTATGCTATGTCTTGTTTTGATGTTTGAAATATCACCATATTGTCTCCAAAATGAACATGTTGCAAGCGCCGGCTGCTCGCGCGCGTTGTAGTTTAGCACGTCTACTGGAGCGACGCGCGCGCGCAATTTTTTGCAACGGCCGCTGGAGCCAGGCTCCCTAGCGCGCTAAATTTCGATGTTGTAAACTGTTTTTAACGCGGCGCGCCTATCGGAGATGCTCTTAGGTTGGAACTTTTGTAGCCAGCCCGTAGATGTAGGATTATCACTCTACAGTCTACACCCTACCCACCAACTCCGGCACCTGCGACCGTGCACCCGCACAGGTCAAGCCTCTGCCTTGCATCCACTTGAGTGTTGAGACGCCGCGGCGTCCCCAACAGCGGTTGAAGTACATCTTTTAGGCCAACTTCACCGCACCATCCTATCTTGTCCGGCCCCGTTCGTTTGGAGTAAAAGGGACAAACCAGGCGGCCCAGCGCGCGACGGCCCGGACCCATATTGTCCATTTTGTGTCCGGGCCGACCCATTTCGAGCGCAAACTTGCGCCTGGTTTGGGTCGCGGCGGACAGCAAACGGACACGCGCTCGTCCGCGTCGGGGCCGCGTGGCAGGCGGCCACCTACCTCCCATCTGCTAACATAAATGCACACGGGCGGGTGGCCCCACCTGTCATCCGGCCATCGAACGGCCGCCGTCCTTCTTAAATGGGACCCGTGGATCAGTCGTCGTCCTCACCTCCACTTTCGGCCCCTCTCTGCCCCCTCGAAAGCCGACACGACCAAGCCTTATCCGCTTCCCGTCCTCGAACTTGCCGGCCGGCCGCAGCCATGGGGCTATGGAACTACGGCCGCAAGGGGAAGCACGACCGCGAGGCCAGCTCCTCCTCGGGCCGCCGTCGCGGCTTCGTGAAGAAGGAGGAGCCCGCGTCACCGCCGCGCTCCTCCCGTCGAGCCCCCGCACCGGCCCCCTTCACCATCGCCCCTAGGCCCATCGGCGAGCGCAACCGGCAGTACCACTGCGCGGACGTGTGCCGACGCTACTGGGAGACGAGGACGCCGGTCCCGTGGAGCGACGTCCACCTCCCCAATGGATGGCACCTCAGCGCCGACCGGGTCCTGATCCTGTCGGTGCCCGTGGGCGGCCGTGCGTGCCGCGATGAGATCGAGCGCCGCCGCCGCCTCCTCCCCGACGACCTGTACTACGACGACAGGTACGCCCCCGATTCTGTGATGTGGGACACATGGCTCCAGGACGAGCACGGCACGCGCCGCGCGTCGTACTTCGCCGGCACGGTGTTGGGGCCGCGGCGGCCACATCTAGAGGTGCGCGGGCGTACGTGGGTGCACGGCCTCACGCCCACGTCGTCGCCTTCCCCGTCTTCGTCACCACCTCCACCTCCTCGCATGACAGCGGAGGAGGAGGCCCGGCTCATGCAGCATGTCATGGAGGACTCCATGAACATGCACGACGAGCGCCAATGGGACGGCTTGTAGGAGGCCATGGCACTCTCTGCCGCCGGCGACGTCGCCTTCCCCGAGCTGCAGATGGCGGCCGTCAAGGAGGAGGAGAGGAGGGAGGAGGCGATGGAGGAGGAGCCGGTGGCCGCGTTCCACCCGGGCCTGGTGGGCCAGCAATGAAGCTGGTCGTGCACCGCGCCAGAGATGGCCGACGCCGTGGGGGGCGTGAACTGGTGCCCCACGCCGCCGCGGTCACCGGAGTGGGAGGCCTCGCCACGGGAGGAGGTGGTGCAGGCACCTCCGTCCTTCCAGGCCGCCCCCGTGTACCACGCGCCGCCGCCCCACCTCTGGACGCTGCTGGCCTACGTCGACCTCGTCAGCGAGGACAACGACACCGGCGGCCAGTGATGAAGACAGCGAGGGCCATGGCATCGACGGGCGCGGCTGGAGCGCGTGGCGGCGTTTTTTATTTTTTTTATGTAAATTATGACACTTTGTGAACTGCTAAACTGGGCCGTTTTGTGGCCGTCACCCCCTAACTAAGTTTTATGTTTATTAAACTGCGCTTATTTACTTTTTTTAGTCATTTTATTTACGTTTTTTTGTTTTTTTTTAACCATCCCCAACGCGAACGTGATTTGGGGTGCGGCCGCGCGGTGGGCACACGCACGACCCAACGGACAAGGCCGGACACGGGCGAACCCATCGGCGCCTCAAAGGAACAAAATTCGGCCAAATCGGACATCCGTTTGGGGTCGTGCAGTGGAGTTGGCCTTAAGTTTTTCATCCAAGTGGAAAAGACAACACTCCTACCGGGCTCTAAAACGTGCTCAATGCTCAACCAGCAGTAAGAACAGGTCGTGGAGGCTATCACAAAGTCGACCAAATTAATCAAAGAAATAGAACCATACTTCCTAGTAAAGTTAACAGAATGGGAATCAAAAAAACTTGCAAGGATATGGCGTCTCCGGCGGCCCGTCGAACACGTGCCAGGTTAGGTGCCACCACTACTTGGTCAAATCTTTGACAGTGCATCTTTTCGTGAACGAGGAGCAAGTCACAAATCAAGCATATTTAGTTTCCCAATGGCCTGGATTTCCTCAGAGTTGACTTGTGGCATATAAATTATGTCAGCAGCAAGGTGTTTGAGCTGATCATCTACTGTTGGTCAATGGTTTTGACAGTGCATCTTTGCTTTACATCAGGATAAAGTGTTTCGAAAAAAATGGATAAAGTGTCTCTCTTTTTCGGAGCAAGTTCCACATCAAACACGTTGGTAAAGAACTCTGGATGAGGAGATTGTGCAGTTAGTTGCGTTCGATTAGAGTTGAACACGACCCGTTTACGAAGTCCAAACCATGAATTTTCTCCAAAACGTAAATATATAGAAGCTGACGGCAAAGAAAAATACCCTGAACTGTGACTAATTAGTTTACACGAGTGAAATATCATTTTATATAGTTATTATTAAGCATATTTGTCTGCATATATGTGTTCGTGAAAGATCAAATATCACTACTTCGTACAAAATTGGGCAAACAAAATTAATCCCTAGCGGCAGTAGTGAGTAGTGACCCATAAATAAGGGCTAAACTAACAACACCGATCAAAGAAAAGCGTTTGAATTTGAAGAGTCCGCGTAAGGAACTCAAGATAAGTACGAATGGAACTCACCGACTGAAATGGCGTTCTGGATCTCCGCGCACCTGGCCACGGCCGCCGGGCCGTCGCCTCCATCCTCCTCCTCATCGCTCTCGCCGTCCCCGCCGCCGCCGATACGGGTATCCTCACCGTCCTCGTCCCCCGTCCGGAACACCGGCTGCCCGTGCACGCCGTTGCCGGCCGGCGCGTAGGCGGACACCTTCGCCTTGGCGACGAGGAACCATTGCCAGAGCGCGAAGGCAATGCCGACCACGGCGCACGCCGGTATGACCGCGTCGGCCACGGAGAAGCCCATCGCGCGCGCCCCCGGGAACCAGCGGGAAAAGCAAGAGTAGAGAGAGAGAGGGGGGGAGAGAGGCTCGAAATATTGCAAGTTGTGGAGGATTTTGTGAGCGTGGGAACCGGCAAGGCTGGCGAGATCGAGAGCAACTGCCTTCCTCCTCCTGGAGTAGGCGGTATTAAGCAACGGGGTGACCGTTGAGTATGGTTATTGACTTGAGGAGGTGCGCTGTACGATGTACGGTTAGCTTAGCTGGGGGGTAACATAGGCTGCTTCGTCGCCAGGGCATGTGGTGTGTAGTAATAATCTTCAACCCTCGAATAGAAACGACTAAAATAAGCCGAAGTTGTCAGTGTAGTGCATACCTAAGGTGCAACAAACATTAGGTCGTCTGTAGCGTGAGCCCAAGGCCGTTCATATGGGGGCTTGGAATCGGTTCAATACAGTAGCTGGAGGCTGGAGCCAGCCGATTCCAAGTGATACAAATGAACTTTTTAGATAAAAGGCCATAGCCCGACTTTATAAATAGAGCCACACGACAGTGTCACAGACCCGAACATAAACACCGTCAACAGGCGAAACAACGCGAATCCACCGAACAGAAAGTCTGGGACAGGCAAACGAACGAAAGTTTAAGGGGATACATGGCAACCTGCCATACTCGGCGCGCAGGCCGGAAGGGAGAAGACTAAACCCGACGAAGAGAACAACACCAAGATCAGACGGCAGGGTCCAGCCCGGAGATGTGGGATGCCGAAGCCCGAATTTTGGCGATGAGTAAGTCTAGGGCATCCCGCTCTTCCACCTTAGTCAAGAATCTCCACTGCTGCAATAGAATACAAGATTTGAAAAGAACGTCAGCAGGCTTAGATGGGAAAATATGCTCAATAGTAAATTTGTTCCTAATAGTCCATTAAGCCCAGCACAAGGCACCCAGGCCTACCCAGAACACCCTCTTGGTAACCCCAACCAAAACTTTGGCTAGGTTTCTAAGCTCCGAGAATGAAGAAGGGTTCCAAGAAACCTGGAGCCAAGATCTGACACAACTCCACACCAACTTGGCCAGCACGCAGTGGAAAAAGATGTGTTCCGAGTTTTCCAAGGCACCGCAAAGATGACAGAACTCCGAGCCTGGCCCATTGCACTTGCGAATCTGGTCAGCCGCCGGGAGGCGGCCTCGAAAAGCTTGCCAAAGGAAATTTTTAATCTTAGGAGGCACTTTAGATCGCCAGACGCAAGAGAATCTACTCGAAGGATTACCGACGATAAGCCTAGTGTACAACGACTTAACCGAAAACCTGCCAGAGGCCGAAAGAGGCCAAACCACAGAATCAGACGACTCCGAGAGCACAGGGAAGAGGGCAGAGAAACTTTGCCAATCTTCCAACTCTTCAGGAGACAGGGACCGACGAAAAGCCAGATCCCAATTATTCGCCACAACCTCCGCGATGGAGATGTCCGGCTTAGGACAGTAAGAATACAGAACCGGAAAACTAACAGCTAGAGGGGCATCCCCAGACCACCAGTCCAACCAGAAGCGAACCGCAGTCCCGTTACCCACGATAAATTTAACATGCTCCAGGAAGATAGGCTTGACTTTGACAAGGTTCTTCCAGAATTGAGATCCACGACGAGCGGAGGCAAATAGAGGGCTAGAATGTGGGAAGTATTTAGCCTTGAGGATCGAAAACCAAAGGGAATCGGCCCCGCTAGTCATAATTTTCCACCACCACTTAATTAGCAAACATTTGTTCATCACTTACATATTAATAATGCCTAACCCCCCCAGGTTTTTAGGCTTACACATATACTGCCACTTGACCAGCCTATATTTCCGTTTGTTATCCGCAGAGTTCCAGTAAAAAGCTCCCCTATGTTTGTCAAAGCCAGCATGAATGCCAGCCGAAAGAAGATAGAACCCCATAAGGAACATAGGAAGAGAAAGATAAGGAGGAGTTAATTAGAGCAACTTTGCCCGCGTTAGTATTATATCTCCCCCTCCATGGAAGCACCCTGTTTCCCACCTTAGCGACATCCGGAGCAAAGTCCTTAGCGTGCAGCAAGACAGGAGAAATTGGAAGACCTAAATACTTGAAAGGGAAGGAGCCCAAGGAGCAATTAAGAAGCCTGGCCACCCGCAAGGCTTCCACATCATCGACACCGGTCACTAAGACCTCACTTTTAGAGAAGTTAATCTTAAGGCCCGAGATAGCTTCAAAACAAAGCAATATGAATTTAAGGTTGGCAATACAGGAGTCGTCCAGCTCCACCATGATAATTGTGTCATCAGCATATTGCAAATGAGATACCCCATCCGGGAGAAGATGGGAGACCACTGGAATGATGTGACCACATTGGGCTGCCCTAGTGAGCATGCAAGAAAACGCATCAGCCACAAAGTTAAAAAGAACCGGGGAGGCAGGGTCCCCTTGACGAAGGCCTCTGCCATTGGCGAAGAAATTACTAATGAACCCATTCACAGACACGGCAGTATGGCCACCCGAGACCATCTGCATGATACAATGCACAAAAGCTCCGTCAAAGCCTTTCGCAAGCAGGACCTGCTTGAGGAAAGACCAACTAACCGAGTCATAAGACTTTTCAAAATCTAACTTAAGGATAATCGCTTTAGCTTTCCGAGAGTGAAGGTCGTGCACAACATCGTGCAAAGAGAGGATACCATCTAAAATGAAACGACCTTTGATAAAAGCTGATTGGAAGGGGCTAATAACTCTATGAGAAACCGGGGACAGTCGATTCGCAAAGCCCTTAGCAGGAAATTTGGTAAAGTTATTGATCAGAGCAATAGGTCGGAATTGAGAGATTAATTCAGCACCCTTAACCTTGGGAATCAGGGAAATAACAGCGTAGTTGAGGCATGAAATATCGATAGTACCAAGACAGAAGCCCTAAATGACCTTGAAAACCAATTGTTTCAGCTGAGGCCAGAATTTCCAAAAGAAAGGGATCGAAAAGCCATCTGGCCCAGAGGCAGCATTCGGATTAGCAGAATTAACTACATCCAATATTTCCTGATCAGAAAGGGGGATCATCAATGAGGCATTTTCCTCAGGCGATATTTTAAGGCCAAGGTTCCAGAGGGAAGGGGAGATACATAGGCCCGAAGGAGACTTCGCCCCCAGCAGAGAAGAGAAGAAGTCCACCACGTGAGCCATAATAACAGACTGGTCCGAAGAGCGTGCACCATTAATAATCAGGCTATTGATACCACAGCGCCTTCGCCTACCGTTCGCGATCGCAAAGAAATAAGCCGTGGGGGAGTCCCCTTTAAGAGTCCAGTTGAGAGTGCCCCGCTGGCGCCAGTAAACCTCAGCCTGGTAGTGCAACTGCATTAAGGCAGCCTCAAGGTTATACCGAACCGCCCAACCATCATCGGAGAGCCCAGTGGAGTCGGCCGCCAGATCAAGAGAGGCAATCTGTGCCTCAAGGAAGTTTTTGGATCGCCGATCCTCCACCGCACGATTACGAGACCAACCTCTAAGAAATTTACGTAGGTTGTAGGAACACGAGTGCCAGTCATCCAGAGGCCCAAAGGAGCGAGCATTAGAGGAGAGAAGGAGGGATATCTTCGCGGCCACCATCTCATTAAAACCATCAACATACAGCCAAGAGGCGTCAAATTGGAATCTAGCCGGGGGTCTAAGATTAATAAAACCATCGTCAAGAGTTAAGGGGGTATGGTCAGAGCCAACGATGCATTTGGCGCCAAGGGAGGCCCTGGGAAACATGGAATCCCACCTGGGACAAATGAAGACTCGATCAAGAACTGATCTAATCGGATTAGCCTGGTGATTGGACCAAGTAAAGCGAGATCCGCCCCGAGGAATCTCATGAATAGCATTGGTGCTGATAAAATCATTAAAGGCATTCGCCAGAGGCCAGGAAAAGATATCATTACTTTTATCAGAAGGACACCGAAGGAGATTAAAGTCACCCCAGATAACCATCGGGAGATTGCAGGACTCGATCTTCACAGAAAGCTCATTGAGAAATAGAGGGGACAGAGAATGATCAGCAGGCCCATATACCACGATAAACTCGCAAAGAGTATTCATAGCTTTATGACAAACTACAGAGCTAGCCCAAAATATTCCATGATCAAAGGCAACAAAATCAAAAATATCTTTATTAGAGCCAATCAAGATCCCACTCGAGAGGCCCGAGGCAGGTAACACGTGCCAGTCGAATCTGTCCATGCCCGCGATAGCAGAAAGTTCATTAGGTGAAAAAGCTTCCTTAAAGGTTTCAGCCAACCCCACGAAATCAATGATGTTAGAGCGAACCAGATCTTTGAGTTGATCGCGGCGCCCCCTAGCACCGAACCCTCTAATATTCCAAAATAAAGCCCTCATTTGTATGACAAGTTTTTAATGCGGAGACTCGACCTGCTAGGAGCCGCGCAGGATTTAGACCGTTTATTCGTGCCCCTCCTAGATACATTGGGTTGGGGCTGGCCACTACCAGCATCCACACCCGCCTCCCCAATCTGAGAGTTACTAGAGTCAACAGCTGAAAGTACATGTAGTCCCCATGTGTGGTTTTGGTAATTAAATGACAATCCTAATGGACTAATGTTTGCGTTGAGTTGTACATTTGAAGGAAAGTTCCATTTCCAATGCATGAAGAATATTGGATGAACTGAAGGATGTTTGTTCCATCGTGATGCAAGAAGGAGATAGAATGGATTCGAAATGAATGCCATATACATACTGTTGTGCATGCATTAAGGCTTATGGGTTGAACCATGATGGATCAAGATCTTGAGAGAATGATTAAAGAGAAGAATTCTACATATGCTTGATGATAGGATCATTATGAGCTCATTTGTTGAGTCGGGGATTATTATGTATTGAAGCAAGTAATTCAAGTGAAGAATTCATTGTGCCTCTCAAGATACTATGTTGGAGCATAAGAACGGGTAAATGATGTCCAATATGATATTCAAGGAGAAACTTGATATGGTCATGGTGAATTGAGATATTGGTTATTATGTCTTGAAGAAATGAAGCATAGTGAAGATATCAATAGGGCCTTCAAGACATCAATATTAATCATGGAGAAAAGATAAATGTTGACCAAGATGAAGATCAAAGATTGACCTCTAAGATGGACAACACACAAGCGCATATCATGTGCCACATGAGATCTTATGGTATGGTAAGAATTTATCAATTGCGCTTTGTGTACTAACCCATACTATGTGTTGTCTATGTTATGTGGGTTAGGTAATTCTCATGAGCTTGGTGCTTATAAGAAAGCTTGGTGCTCATCAAAGTATGTCATCAAGTAATTAATGTTGATGGACAAGTAAAGATGAATGCAAAGCAAATCTTCCCACATTGTGTATGGGGGAGCTACTTGAAGACTTCTTCAATGTCTTGCCTTCAACTTGAGCCATGAAGAAACATCAATATAAAGCTCAAGTGAAAGGCTCTAGTCAAATGTATTAGTTCCTTTGGCTTTAGATGTGAGGATCGATGACCATCGAAAAGGATATATGCTCAGGAATGAGTTTTCGGAAGCTATCTAGTATAGTTCTTTTATGATTCTTGAGTTATAGGGATCCCGCACTATTAAGAGGGGATCAAAGGGGTTAGTGATGGATTTGCTCAAGTCAACATCATCTATTTCTATTCTTCTCACATCATATTCCAACATAGGCATATTTCTCTCCTATCCAATACAAATACAATATGCCTACATATCTCAAAAGAAAATCCAAAGCCAACTAGGTTCCCCAAAGTATATGTATAACCATTGCATGCTTTGCACCCTCCATTGTGGCTTATATTGGGTGGTTCTATATGTGAGGACCTGGAGTTTTTCCATAGCTTCAAAACGAGCCCAAGATCATCAAAATCGGAGTCCGGATGTAAAGGTTATGCATGTTTCAGTTTTGGGGTTCCTGCTGTTTTTTTGATGGCCGGACATCCGGGACTTGGCCGGATGTCCGGGCTTCCGGGTCGCCCCGGATGTCCGGGATCCTCCCGGAAATCTGGCCCGCAAATTCCAGAACCTGTTTTCAAATGTTGGTTGTGCCCGCCGGATGTCCGGCACTTGCCTGGATGTCCGGCCCTTGCCCGGATGTCCGGCCTGGCGCTGTCACTTACTCACAAACGGCTAGTTTTCTAGGCCCTCTATATATACCCCTCTACTAATCTGGTAGAGGGTTGACCACTTCATCCCAAATCGCCCCAAGAACACAAGTGGCTCCCTCTCACTTCTCCTACACCAAATCTTAGATCCCGGAGAGATTTGTGAGAGTTCTTGAGAGTTTTTCCAATCAAGTGATAGATCCACTCCCTCTCCCTCTCTTGACCAAAGGAAATTCGTGATTTGAGCAAGTCTTGAGCATTTCCCCTTTGTTCTTGTTACTCTTGGAGGTTGGAGACTCCTAGGCGGTAGGAGTGCTCCGGTGAGGAATCAACTTGTGATTTGTCCCCCGAAAAGTTTGTGAAGGTTTGGAGGCCGCCTCAAGGTCTACCACTAGTGGTTGAGAATCGCCTTCGTGGTGATATCTCAAGGAGAATAGGGTGAGCCTTCGTGGCGTTGGTGTGCCTTCGTGGTAACATCCACCTCTCTAACGGTGACTAGCTTCCCTCCAAGGAAGTGAACATCGGGATACATCCTCGTCTTCGTGACTTTGGTTATCCCTAACCTTAACCCCTTACTTGTGGTTTACTTTGGTCACTTGACCGTGCATTCACTATATCTTGTTGTCCTCATTATATTGTGTTGGTTACCATATCGTAGAGATCATTTAGGCCAACGCTTTATAGTCCGCAATTCATACTTGCTACCATTGTTCTATCTTGTGCTGAGTGTGAATTGCTAGCTTGTAACATTCATTTCCATATCTTGTGACATAATTTGTGTAAGCTTGTATTGCTTACTTGTGGTTGTGTGTATTATTCATTTACATATCTTGTGATATACATTGAGTAAGTTTGTGTACTTACTTGCGCTTACTCATATCCTCGTTGTCCTCATCTTGTTTATCCTAAGCTGTTGGTGCACTTAGTGAGCCTAGTATATTTAGGATTTGTGCTTGAAAAGTATCCGCTTAGTTTATTTCCGCATTAGGATATATCCAAATCCGTAAAATATTTTAAAATGCCTATTCACCCCCCCTCTAGGCGACATCGTGGTCCTTTCAACAGCCAAAGAGGCAATGGCCTCTTTGGCTTTGGAAATGGCCGCCTGAGCCACCTCGTTAGCCCGAATGATTGCAAGAAGGGAACTAGGAGAGCCAACAGAAGTATCAACCATCACTCCCACATCCGACATAATATTTAAAAGAAGATCATTCGAAAGAGACGGTAAAACCAACCGAACCGGAGAAGAAACAGAAGAGGGGACGGGATGAGTACCTGGGGGGGTAGATCCTTTATCGCAGCCCGCTTCTCTGCCCGCTCCATGATAGAGCCGCCAGAGTTAGCCACCCGCCTGACTTTGCGAGCCGTGGACGCCGGGGACCGAATCACAGGCGACCGAGCAGCAGGAGAAGCCGGAGAGGGGCCCGAGCGAGACATAGATCCCATATCCTTGTCAAGACGGCAGCATACCCCAGCCATAGATTGCTTCAAGCCCAATGTATTCCTGCTCTTAGCTGAGAATTTGCGCACTGAAGATTTCTTCTTCCACTGAGACTGGACTCCCATCACATCACGCCCAGGAGAGGCAGGCAGATCTTCAATCCCCGAGCGGGTGGGGGAGAGCGACCGGACCGGAAGGTTGGAGCAAGCACCAGACATGGGGGTAGCCGACAGGGAAGGAAGCTTCGCCAGATCATCACCAGCAGTAGAAACCATAGGGACAGCAAGAGGCTTCGCAACAGCCTCGCGAGGTGCAGTGCCAGAAGGAGCTTGGGAATGAAACAACTCACGTTCAGAATCAGCCAAACCATCCCACTCAGATTGGGTGAAGCGGAGGTTAGATCCATTACTCTGGTTGGCACCACCCATAGATCCATCCCCCTCCTTATCACGATTGTCCGAAGGGTTAGAAGGAGGAGGGGGAGGTGGAGCCTGAAAAGCAGCCGCCCCCTCCACCCGCACCCGAAGCTTGATACCATTGGGGGAGGGGAAGATATCAATCTGGCCATGCACACGATCCGGATCCACACACCAAACCTTCAACCTTGCAGGGCTAACCTTGTTCAGGGAATCCACATCCACCTCCACGGGCTTCCCAATCAAAACCCCAAACGCCATTAGAAAGGCAAACGAACGGTGACTAGCAGGCAAGTCATCAATCAGGACCCAGACATGGGAGAGAGGCCCAGCTACCGTACCATTGCAAGACGCCGATTTGACAGAGACCACCAATTGGTTGAGGGGCAGAGTGAAACTTGTGCACGAAGCAATCATCCGCAAGCACTCATTGGAGGGAAACACCACCGAAAACTCATTGTCCGAGATCTGCACCACTTGCCAATCCCACCTTGCCTCATCCCAAATGCGAAGCCCCTCGAGTAAGGTTTGGGGCGAGATCTTTTGGTCCTTCACAAAAACAATCGCCGCATTGGAGAGAGAGGGAGCCACCTCCAGGACAGGCAAGTCACTGTCGAAGGCGAAGAAGGCGCATCCGGGGAGGCCCGATCCAAACTGAATAACCGAGGGGGATTTCTGCCTATTCATGCAGTTGACCGTGAGCTGACCATCAGAGCGACAGATCAAGCAGAAAGGGGGGTTGGTGCATCAAGATTGGAAATGATCAGGTCTATGGCAGGCGAAACAGGTGAGCGCCGAGGGATTACTTTGGGGAGCAGAGGAGGGGCGGGGAAGCGGAATCGGCGAGGAAGGAGGAAGCAGCCTGTCTCCCACCCCCGAAGAGGGAGGAGCACCGGAGAGCGGGCCGAGGGGACGACACGCCGGCCCACCGAAGGACCGGGGCGGCGGACGCGACCCATCATCGGCACCAGCCGGGCAAGGAGGGGGGGAACGCGACGGAGCCAACGAGCCACGCCCCGCGCCAAGGGCAGGCACGGAGCCAGACGAAGAAGAGATCCCACCACCGGAGGCCGCCGCCTCCTCCCACGGATCCAACGCCGGAGAGAGCGAGGGGACAGATCCAGATCCCAGCGGACCAGAACCAGACGCGCGCTCCCGCTCCGAGCGCTGCAGCCACTCCGGACCCGCAGCCCAGGCCGCACGGTCACGAGCCACCTTCTCGCGCATCGACTGCTCCGCCTCCAACTTGGAGCGGAGCGAGGCCTCGAGCTCCAGATCCACCGCAGAAGCAGGAGAGTCCTCGCGTTAGCGCTTACTGCCCGAGATCGCCTCGCAGGAGGAACCCCAAGACTTGTCCATGGCGAGCACCGCAGCGAAAGGGAGGAGAAGAGGAGGAGGAGGGCTAGATCTGACGAGGCGACGAATGGGGAGACGGTGACGGCGCAAATCGCAAGCGGAAGCCGAAAACCCTAGCAAAGGGGGGAACGAGCCGCGGGGTATCCATAAATAGCCCGACCTAGCCGAGCCCACCTGGGCCCGACGCGAAAGATGGGCCGAAGAGGAGAGGGGAGCAGGTAGCAGGCCGGGGGGCCTAACTTGGCCGGGAAGGACAAGAGAGGGGAAGTGATCAACTGACAAGAGAGGGGGGAGGGGGCGTGGGCCCACTAGGCGAACCCGAAGAGATCGGCCCAACAGGCCCAAACGAGGAAACGCCCCGTGACCCACTGGCCACCGAGGCGAAATCCAGATCTAGGGCACACGATGCCAGCGCCGCCAACGCCGCCGGCGCCACCGCCGCCGGCGACGAGGCAGCCGGGGAGGGAGCAGGGGAGCGAGATGGAGAGCGTCCGAGCTCCCCATCAGGCGCACCGCCCAGAATCCCCGGCCCAGGAGAAACGCCAGAAAACTTATCGGACTTACGCCGACGATGATCAACCCGGACCCAACCAACCTCCGGCGAAGCCGAAGCCACCAGCCGACCCCGACCACCAGGGGCAAACTTGCGGGGGCAAGGCGCGACAAGGATAGGCACGGCCCGCCCAGAAGAAGCCAAAGGACAGCGGGGGGAGGAGACAGCCGACCTCGAATCCTCCTCATCGGACGCAAGGGCCCAGAAACGAGATCCAAGCGCAGGCAGCGAAGAAGGCGGTGAAGAGAGCACCATCGGCGGGTAGGCAGGGGGGGGGAGGGAGGGAACACCGACGAGAAGGGAGGGGGAGGCCGAACCACGGCCGACGAGCGGGGGAGGGGGGCTGGCCGACCGGAGTGGGAGGGGGAGGAAGGAGGAAGGGGATCCATGAACACAATGACTTCCTGACACGGTGGACTCCTCGGCTTCTCCCAGCCAATGTAACTTCACCGGCTGCTACACTCCCCCATACAAATGAACTTGTTTGCTTCGGCTCCAACCAATTAAACTACAGTTTCTACTACTCTGAAACAACCGAGATGCTGTTGTCGTAATATGGGGAAATACACATTGGTTTCTGGTTGTATATGCACCCTATATGAGGATTTTTTTTAATATTTTAATAAAGTCAAAATACCTATTTTGACAAAACACTTGACTTACTTTTGCACTAGTATATAAATCTCGACGAAAAAAAAACAAAAGTTGACCTCACAGCAAAAAAGACAAAATTTATTTGCTAATATAGATCACTATTCATACTATTTTAGCCAAAAATTTGTCTTTATTGAAAAGAAGTCAAAGGGGTATTTTTCTTGTGGATTTTATCTCTCACGAGTACAATAGAAGGTCAAGTTTATTTCAAAAATATTTTCAGGAATTTTCAACTTTTTGTTGAATTACTAATTTTTTTCCATATAGTTTGCATATGTCCTCATAGACCAAAAATTCCCCTCTCATAATATGGTCTCTTCTTCCAAGCCATGCAGGATGCTGGGGTTCCCGCTTCCTAGGGCCTTCGAGGGCCAAGAGCACCCCTGCGCCATCCCTTTCCAGGTGGCGCGCCAGGGGGGCTCTCAAAGGCTCTCCGCATCGTCCGATATGTCTGGACGACGCGGATCCGGGCAACCCACCTCAATGGTCCATGACGGGCAGACGCGCGCCGAGCCACCGTAATGCGTTGGCATTGCGTCGCACCTCCGTGCGGAGGCTCACGCGCGACGGCCCGGCTGGACCCGCCTATCGGTGTCCTCACCCGACGAGTTGATTTGGGGCTCTCCACGTCGTTCGGTCTGCTCGGGCAGCCTACCTCAGATGTGCATGGCGAGTTGATTGCGGGCTTGGACGGTGTCGGGGTTTCGATCCTGACAATGAGTACTAGAGGTATGAAAGAGGGTCGGAGCCTAAATGCGACGCAGGAGGTAGCAGCCCTACTTCTCGTGCGTTGAGGCTTGTTTTCTCTTGGGATGAATGATTACAAGGAGTGCTTAACCCCTGCTTAGGAGGAAGAGGGTAGCTTATATAGAATACACCGCAACCCCTTTACTCCCACGTTAAAGGGTGGTTTCATATGTATAACTATGACATTTACTAGTGTTAATAGTCACAACTACGACAGTTACATGTAACGATAGCCATGACTATGGTTAAACCCCGATTTAAGACTACTCGGCCGTTGTAGTTCCCACGCCGCCCCTTTGCCTTCCTTGTCCAAGTGGTGGTGGTTGGGCCGACTCGAGGGAAGACGTCCGAATGCCATCGGTGCGTTTGAGTGGACTTCTGTCATACGCATCTGAATGTGCCTATGGTCCACAGACCTACGAACGATGGTGTGGGACCCTAGATGGGGCTTAGATGTCAGGCCCTTGACCCTACCTATAGTAACTATAGGTGGCCCCATCATACGAGGCCACTGTCGGGGGCCACTGTCGCATGGTGTTTTCAATCGCACGACACCAGCATGTGGTTTGATGAACGGGACCGCTTGTCAGCGTTGCTGGCCCGTGCCGGGTTAGTTGGCTCGTGTCGGCCGATTGTGGGCGAGGGCCCAACTCGTTGTGAGGCCAGCCGAGTGCTTGTAAAGGGCTCTATGGTTGTGGGCAGAGCGTCAGGGCACCCGGCTTTGAGGTCCATCAGTGCATGTTTTGCGATGACAAGAGGCCGGGTCGGCAGCACCTCGTTTGTTTGATCCGTCATGCGTCGGGGTGGCGCTTGCACGCAACGTCTGCCCGGACGGTATTGTTCGTTGTCATATATCGTTGGATGTGCTCACCCATTTGTGTTGGTTCACTACTCGTATATAAGGGTGTGTTTGATAGCATTCTCATCTTAATATGGTTGTTCTCCTCTGATACATGCTGAGTACATGCATTTGCTGTTGCTTGGTAACAGTGTATGTGCTGAGACATGCTAAGCTGAGACTCTGTGTTGGCAGCTTGCATCTGTTTAGACATGCCCGTCGGTACTGTAAAAGTGAACAAAAAAATTCAAAATTCTGAACAATTTTTTGAAACATGAAAAAAAAACATTTTTCAAAATTCTGAAGTGTTTTGAAAGCTTGATCTTTTAAAAAAATTGAAACAAATTTAGAAAGCCTGCAAAAGAAATTAAAAAAACATTTTTCTAAAATCCTATTTTTTTGAAAATTTAAATAGTTTTTAAATTTCTTTTTTTTAATTTAAACACCAAAATCTAAAAATTTCAACAAAACTTGAAAATCTGTACAATTTTTTGAAATTTTTAACAAATTCAATCAAGACTTTTTTTTGCAAAATTGAACAAACTTTAACATTTTTTGGTATTCAAAACATTTATTAAAAGTTATTTATTTTAGAAATTCACATTTTTTAAAACATGTTGTCGCTGGCTTCGCTCATGCATGTTGACCAGCGAACAGTTGTTGACGTGTTCTCTCTTCGTGCATGCTAAGAGGGTATTTGGGCTGAACTCGTGCATGATGAGGAGGCCCCGTGCATACTACCAAACACCCAAAAATGGATTGAGAAGAAAAGTTTTAACCTCATGCACCCTCCATACACTCTATCAAACGCACCCTAAAATGCACCCTTTGTCAAAAAAAAAAAAACATAGCTCCCATGGTGAAGTGGTCATATGGACAACGTTCCTCGCGGCCCGCCATTTTCAACGAGGGAGCGAAACGAGCGGTGCTCCGGCGGCCCCGCAACTCCGGCCTCTTCCTCCGCGCCTTCGTCCGTTAATCCCACTCTCCGACCAGGCAATCGCCACCCCGCATGCCTTTAAAGCGAGGCAGAGGAGAGAAGGGCATGAGCAACCCAATAAGCTAGCGGGACGCCGGAGAGAGGGGGTGGAAGCTGCCACGCGCGCTTCGCCCAAGCCCCCCTCCTCCTCGCCCTCCCCCCGCCGCTCACGCCGTTCATAGCGTAGCACGTAGCACGTACGCGCGCGCGCAGCGCGGGCGAGAGAGACAAAGCTCGTCGGCCGGCTGTCTCTCGCCTGCCATGGGAACGGAGGTGCTCCGCCCGCACGACTGCCTGTCCCGCGTCCGCCACCACGCCCACGCCCACGCTGGCTCCAGGCGGTCGCCGCGCCCGGCCGCGAGGACGCGCCGCCGCACAGCTCGGCGCGGCCAGGCGGCGTCGCCCCTGCCGCAAGAGATGCGGGTACAGGTGCCGGCGGCCACCGTGGACGCCGCGTACGCCGGGCCAGCGTTCGGTGTCATGTCGCCGTCGCCGCGGGCGCTGCCGCTGCCGCGCTTCAGCAACACCAAGACGGCAGCCCCGGCCACCGTGGACGACTCGGCCACGCGGGAGCTCCGGCGGCTGCTGGGCCTGGAGCGGCCGGCGAATTAACCGCGCGCGAGAAATCAAACAGGCAGGCCACGGACTCAGCGAACGAAGGAAGGGTTTGTCAAGATGTACGTGTGGGTCTCTTCCATTGATTCTTTTCGGTCAATCTCCGACTCCGTCTCTCCGACGGCGCGCGTTCCCGGGGCCTCCCCCGTCCGGTGTTTTTGTCAAGGACCGAGGGAGGCGGGGAGCGACGCTGCGGCTTAGCTCCCATTGCGCGGAACCCGTCGTAGGGGAGGAGGAGCTAAACTAGAGGAAGGAGAAATGATGAAATGGCGGGAAGATTTGATGTGGTTAACTGAATCTGATCATCTTCAGATTTGCTCTTGTGATGCTCAAAAACTGGGATAGCTCAAACTTCTTGTCGACAACTGGACCAGTCGATTAGGTGTAACAACTTGTACATAATTTTTCAATCGAAGAACAACACGAACTTATTTCGGTGCGTAATTACATGATACAACAATGCAGAGGAATATGAAACACACGCTTTCAAGACCAAAATTCAGACAAGTTAAGAGCCCTCTCTTCCAAGTTGCTCGCAATCCACACGGATACAGAACATACACAGATCTTGCAGACAAGAACCTTTTTTGGGGGGGAATGAAGACGCACGAAGCGTTCGGCTTTAAATTAATAAAGCCCCAAGGCAGCATCCACAAACGGTTTCGAAACTTACAAACCAAAATAAAAGAAGTTCCACATGCGCAGCGGCCCGGCAATGCAAAGTTGCAACTAGCTAGCAAATATAACATACATAAACTCTCGGCAAATCATAAGCTAACTCAAAAGACTCAAGCTTGCACTCCTTGTTGCCTCGCTTTCACAATGCACAGCTTGATCTGCTCCATGATCTCGATCATGAGGTCCTCGTCACGCTGCTTCCCCAATGACGCCCAAGCCTGTAAGAAAATGTGGCATTTGAAGAGGATATCAGCTGGGTGAGCAGGGAACTTGTGTTCAATTGTAATTTTGTTCCGTACCACCCAAATAGACCATAACAGCGCCCCTACGCTACGCCACAACAACCTCGCATTGGCATCCTTATGTGCCTTCAGCAAGTTTAGCAAGTCCTCGCTAGTTTGCAGGTTCCAATTCTGATTGAAAGTTTCCCTAACGGCGCTCCATGCAAACCTACCTAGACAGCACCCGAAGAAAACGTGATTAGCATCTTCACCGTGGCCGCAAATGGCGCAGGTCCCATTCGCCGGACCAATCCTCTTGGCCAAATTATCGAAAGTAGGGAGGCGATTGCGACACAATTGCCAAAGGAAAATTTTGATCTTGAGGGGAATGCCTGCCTTCCATAGCCCCCTAGCCATATCTAGCACATTCCCCTCCGTCAACTTCGTATATAAGGACTTGATCGAGAATTTCCGGGAAGCCGTGAGCTTCCAGGTGATCTTGTCCCTTTCCTGGCTCAGAGTCCGACCCTCAAGGTCGGCTACTAGAGCGTTCCAGGAAGCAGCCTCGCCGGCCTCCAACGTCTTGTAAAAGGATATCGCCGGAGGGTGAACCTGAAGGGCGTCGGCGACCGTGATTTTAGTGTCTATGGCCAATTGATACAGAACTTGAGCACCGTACTGGGGTTGTAGGGTCATCACCATCAGCGGCGCATGAACATAGGATGGCGAGACATCGAGCACAAACCGCTCGAGGAGCATTGCAATCACCAGCTTTGTCTCAACCATCACGAGATTCTGGCCAACACAGATGGCAGGGCCAATCCCAAAGGGGAAGTACGCGTCGAGGTGATAGCTCTTGCCATCTGCAAACCTCAACGGATCAAACTCTACAACACTAGCGCCCCATATGTCGACATAATGGTGAATGTCAACAAGGGGCAGGTTGAGCTGCATGCCTGTAGCCTGTAGGGATGTCAAGTTTGCCCAGCTTGACATCCTTGATGGCCGTCCTGCTGAGAGACAAAGCTGGAGGATAGAGCTGAGGGTCTCCTTCAGCACCATGTTTACCTGATATCATGCCAACATTGCCAGAGTGTTATTCACAATGTTCCAGTGAGATATCCTCAAGAATAAAAAAAGGCTCTAGCATTCATTTGAGTAAATGGGCCTCACAATTTTGAGATTGCTCAGGTTTTCCGCGTTTGGGTGCTTGTTCTTGCCACATACAGTACTTGATGGACTTCATCGCGTGCTTTGTCTTGCCATTCTTTATGCAATGCCTGTAGAAGTGTTGCCCATGTTAACAGTTTTGCGGTTGTTTCTTTACCGGCAACGTAAAATGTCTTGCACTCATCAATGATCTCTTTGATTTCCATTTTAAACCCGTTGTCTGTTTTGCTGGCTGATAGCATCAAGCCAAGCAAAATTTTGGAGTTCTCACACTTCCTTCCATTGGTCTCAATCAATTTGCGCAGAGAACTTCAGATTTCCTGGTTTAGGCTATGCCTTCTTCGGTTCTTCTTTGTCGGTACAAACCTAAGAAGTAAATAGGTCATATTATTTTTTTCCCTCAACTGCAAAGTTTAATTGTTTTTTTTGCAGGAAACTGTTGATCTATTCATCTTCAATCATGGTAGTACAATGAACACCAGAAATAATAAAAATTACATACAGATTTATAGACCACCTAGCGACGACTACAAGCACTAAAGCAAGCCGAAGGCGCGCCGCCGTCATCGCCCCTCCCTCGCCAGAGCCGGACACAGCTTGTTGTAGTAGACAGTCGGGAAGTCATCGTTCTAAGGTCCCACAGGATCAATGCTCTAGAACAGCAACCGCCGCCGATGAAGAGAATTTTAGATCAGAAGGATCCAACTTGAAGACACATGAACAAAGACAAACAAAGACCGGATCCGAGCGGATCCACCAAAGACAACCACCGACCAAATCTCGCGAAATCCGCCAGAGACACACCTCCACATGCCCTTCGACGATGCTAGACACACCATTGGGACGGGGGCTAGGCAGGAAGAACTTTATTCCATCTTCAAGAAGACGCCGCCGTCTCGTCTTTTTGAGCAGAACACAAACCCTAACAAAACTTAATGACCGGGGGATAGACCCCGGGTATCCACATCAGCCCTTAACTGCATTTCAAAACATCAGGGCTGGCCAAGCCCCTCAGTCCGACTGGTCGCAAGGCCAATGTTGGGGAATGTAGTAATTTAAAAAAAATTCCTACGCATACGCAAGATCATGGTGATGCATAGCAACAAGAGGAGAGAGTGTGTCCACGCACCCTCGTAGACTGAAAGCGGAAGCGTTAGCACAACGCGGTTGATGTAGTCGTACGTCTTCACAGCCCGACCGATCAAGCACCGAAAGCATGACAGCTCCGAGTTCTTGCACACGTTCAGCTCGATGACGTCCCTCGAACTCCGATCGAGCCGAGCTTTGAGGGAGAGTTCTGTCAGCACGACGGCGTGGTGACGGTGATGATGTTCTACCGACGCAGGGCTTCTCCTAAGCACCGCTACAATATTATCGAGGTGGGCTATGATGGAGGGGGGCACCGCACACGGCTAAGAGATCAAGAGATCAATTGTTGTTCCTAGAGGTGCCCCCCTGCCCCCGTATATAAAGGATCAAGGGGGAGGGGGCGGCCGGCCAGGAGGAGGCACGCCAAGGGAGGAGTCCTACTCCCACCGGGAGTAGGACTCCTCCTTCCCTTGTTGGAGTAGGAGAGAAGGAAAGAGGGGGAGAGGAGGAAGGAAAAGGGGGCTGCACCCCTTGTCCAATTCAGACCAAAGGGGGGCTGCGCGCGGAATATCCTATTTGACGCTCTCTGCGTCAAGCTGTCAAGGCTTCGCATAAGAGCTGGCGATCGAACGGCCGGCCCATTTACAGTGTTCGCGTTTTCGGTTTTGGGAATCTTCTAGAGTTTCCCAGCCGGTTTTTTTCTGGTTTTGGGAAGCTTCTAGAAGGTTCCCTAAACCAGTTTTTCTTTTTTGGGTTTTTGGCTTTCTACTTTATTTTCTCTTTCTCTTTTCCTTTTCTGTTTCTTTTTTTCGTTTCTTTTTTATTTTTCAAGTTTTTTTTGAAAAAAGTTTATGTTTCAAAAATTGTTCGTAAACTTAAAAAAATTGTTCCCACTTTTAGAAAACGTTTATTTTTTCTAAAATGGTCGTGTTTTCCAAAATTGTTCATAAACTCAAAAAATGATTGCATTTTAAACAAAATGTTTTGAGATTTAAAAAATGTTCCCTTTTAAAAAAATGTTCGTCTTTTCCCTTTTTCGGTTTTCTTTTTTACTTCGGAATTTTCAAAAAATGTTCTGACTTTTGAAATGTGTTCACTAATTTGAAAACAAATTATGTTTTTGAAAATTTGTTCGCAATCTCAAAATATGTTCAAGGAATTTGAAAAAATGTTCTCATATCTAAATTTTGTTTTCATAAATTTGAAAAGGTTCTGTAATTTCAAAAAATGTTCCAGCCTTTTCAATTTTGTTCACATACTAAAAAAATGTTCATCTTTTCTGAGTTTTTGTAAAAATTGCGTTTTGAACAAATTGTTTGTAATTTCAAAAAATGTTCGTGTTTAGAAAAAATTGTTCATGATTTCAAAAAAATGTCCCTACTTTTTAGAAAATGTTATTGTTTTTTGGAAAATTGTTCACAAATTTTGGAAGTGATTGCGTGTCACAGAACATTCGTTTTTTGAAAAAAAATACTTTCGAAATTCCTAAACTAATTTGGATATGCAAAGCGTGTCTGGTTCTTTATGTCTGATGCTAAGTTATGAGCACATTCGAGGACCAGGTCAGCTGGTAGGAACACATTGTATGGATCACTCGATCGTGTGTTCGAATCCCAGCCATCGACTTATTTTTTGAGCAATGCTCATTCGTGTCGACCGCCATCTTCATGGGCCGGCCCAGTCGGGGACGCTCCTGTGCGAAACCGCAGCAACTTGACGCAGAGAGTGTCCAATAGGAGGTCCCGCTGCGCGCCCCCTTCCTTTCGGCTTCTCTCGTCTATTCCCGTATGGCCCAATAAGGCCCATATACTCCCCGGCGAATTCCCCTAACTCTCCGGTACTCCGAAAAATACCTGAATCACTCGAAACCTTTCCGAAGTCCGAATATAGTCGTCCAATATATCGATCTTTATGTCTCGACCATTTCGATACTCCTCGTCATGTCCCTGATCTCATCCGGGACTTCAAACTCTTTCGGTACATCAAAACAAATAAACTCATAATATAACTGTCATCGAAACCTTAAGCGTGCGGACCCTACGGGTTCGAGAACTATGTAGACATGACTGAGACACATTTCCGGTCAATAACCAATAGCGGAACCTAGATGCTCATATTGGCTCCTACATATTCTACAAAGATCTTTATCGGTCAAACCGCATAACAACATACGTTGTTCCCTTTGTCATCGGTATGTTACTTGCCCGAGATTTGATCGTCGGTATCCAATACCTAGTTCAATCTCGTTACTGGCAAGTCTCTTTACTCGTTTCGTAATACATCATCCCACAACTAACTCATTAGTTGCAATGCTTGCAATGCTTATAGTGATGTGCATTACCGAGTGGGCCCAGAGATATCTCTCCCACAATCGGAGTGACAAATCCTAATCTCGAAATATGCCAACCCAACATGTACCTTCGGAGACACCTGTAGAGCTCCTTTATAATCATCCAGTTACGTTGTGACGTTTGGTAGCACACAAAGTGTTCCTCCGGTAAACGGGAGTTGCATAATCTCATGGTTGTAGGAACATGCATAAGTCATGAAGAAAGCAATAGCAACATACTAAATGATCAAGTGCTAAGCTAACGAAATGGGTCAAGTTAATCACATCATTCTCCTAATGATGTGATCCCGTTAATCAAATGACAACTCTTTTGTCCATGGCTAGGAAACATAACCATCTTTGATAAACGAGCTAGTCAAGTAGAGGCATACTAGTGACACTATGTTTGTCTATGTATTCACACATGTATTATGTTTCCGGTTAATACAATTCTAGCATGAATAATAAACATTTATCATGATATAAGGAAATAAATAATAACTTTATTATTGCCTCTAGGTCATATTTCCTTCAGTCTCCCACTTGCACTAGAGTCAATAATCTAGTTCACATCAGCATGTGATTCAACACCAATATTCTCATCTGTATGTGATTAATACCCATAGTTCACATCGTCATGTGATCAACACCCAAAGGGTTTACTAGAGTCAATAATCTAGTTCACATCGCTATGTGATTAACACCCAAAAGAGTACTAAGGTATGATAATGTTTTGCTCGTGAGAGAAGTTTAGTCGACGGGTCTGTCACATTCAGAGCCGTATGTATTTTGCAAATATTCCATGTCTACAATGCTCCGCACGGAGCTACTCTAGCTTATTGCTCCCACTTTCAATATGTATCTAGATTGAGACTTAGAGTCATCTGGATTAGTGTAAAAGTTTGCATCAATGTAACTCTTTACGATGAACTCTTTTATCACCTCCATAATCGAGAAACATCTCCTTAGTCCTCACTAAGGATATTCTTGACCGCTGTCCAGTGATCTACTATTATATCAAAATTGTATTCCTTTGCCAAACACAGAGCAAGGTATACAATAGGTCTGGTTCACAACATAGTATACTTTATAGAACCTATGACTGAGGCATAGGGAATGACTTTTCATTCTCTTTCTATTTTCTGCCATGGTCGGGTCTTGAGTCTTACTCAACTTCACACCTTGCAACACAGGCAAGAACTCCTTCTTTGACTGTTCCATTTTGAACTATTTCAAAAAATTTATCAAGGTATGTACTCATTGAAAAATCTTATCAAGCGTCTTGATCTATCTATATAGATCTTGATGCTCAATGTGTAAGCAGCTTCAACGAGGTCTTGCTTTAAAAAACTCTTATTCAAGTATCCTTTCATGCTATCCAGAATTTCTATATCATTTCCAATCAACAATATGTCATCCACATATAATTAGAAATGCTACAGAGCTCCCACTCACTTTCTTGTAAATACATGCTTCTCAAAAAGTCTGTATAAAACCATATGCTTTGATCAACTCATCAAAGCGTATATTCCAACTCCGAGATGCTTGCACCAAACCATTGATGGATCGCTAGAGCTTGCATATTTTGTTAGCACCTTTAGGATTAACAAAACCTTCTGGTTGCATCATATACAACTCTTCTTTAAAAAATCCATTAAGGAATGCAGTTTTGACATCCATTTGCCAGATTTCATAAAATGTGGCAATTGCTAACATGATTCAGACAGACTTAAGCATCGATACGAGTGAGAAAATCTCATCGTATTCAACACCTTGAACTTGTCAAAAACCTTTCGCAACAAGTCGAGCTTAGTAGATAGTAACACTACTATCAGTGTCTGTCTTTCTCTTGAAGATCCATTTATTTAACATGGCTTGCTGATCATCGAGCAAGTCAATCAAACTCCATACTTTGTTCTTATACATGGATCATATCTCAGATTTTATGGCCTCAAGCCATTTCACGGAATCTGGGCTCATCATCGCTTCCTCATAGTTCGTAGGTTCATCATGGTCTAGTAACATGACTTCCAGAACATGATTACCGTACCACTCTGGTGCGGATTTTACTTTGGAAGACCTATGAGGTTTGGTAGCAACTTGATCTGAAGTTTCATGATCATCATCATTAACTTCCTCACTAATTGGTGTAGGAATCACTGGAACTGATTTCTGTGATAAACTACTTTCCAATAAGGGAGAAGGTAAATTACCTCATCAAGTTCTACTTTCCTCCCATTTACTTCTTTCGAGAGAAACTTCTTCTCTTGAAAGGATCCATCTTTAGCAATGAATGACTTGCCTTCGGATCTGTGATAGAAGGTGTACCCAACAGTTTCCTTTGGGTATTCCATGAAGATGCACTTCCCCAATTTAGGTTCGATCTTAACAGGTTGAAACTTTTTCACATAAGCATCGCAGCCCCAAACTTTAAGAAACGACAACTTTTGGTTTCTTGCCAAACCACAGTTCATAAGGCGTCGTCTCAACGGATTTTGATGGTGCCCTATTTAAAGTGAATGCAACTGTCTCTAATGCATAACCCCAAAACGGTAGTGGTAAACCGATAAGAGACATCATAGGTCGCACAATATCCAATAAAGTGCGGTTACGACGTTCAGACACACCATAACGTTTTGGTGTTCCAGGTGGCGTGAACTGTGTAACTATTCCACATTGTTTTATATAAAGGCCAAAACTCTTAACTCAAATATTCTCCTCCACGATCAGATCGTAGAAACTTTATTTTCTTGTTACGATGATTCTCCACTTCACTCTGAAATTGTTTGAACTTTTCAAATGTTTCAGACTTGTGTTTCATTAAGAAGATATACTCATATCTGCTCAAATCATCCATGAAGGTCAAAAAATATCGATACTCGCCACGAGCATCAACACTCATTGGATCGCATACATCAATATGTATTATTTACAATAAATCAGTAGCTCGTTCCATTGTTCCGGAGAACGGAGTTTTAGTCATCTTGTCCAAAAGGCACGGTTCGCAAGCATCAAATGATTCATAACCAAGTGATTCCAAAAATCCATCTTTATGGAGTTTCTTCATGCGCTTTACGCCTATATGACCCAAACGGCAGTGCCACAAATAAGTTGCACTATCATTATCAACTTTGCATCTTTTGGCATCAATATTATGAATATGTGTATCACTACGATCGAGATCCAACAAACTATTTTCATTGGGTGTATGACCATCGAAGGTTTTATTCATGTAAACAGAACAACAATTATTCTTTTATTTTAAATGAATAACCGTATTGCAATAAACATGATCAAATCATATTCATGCTCAATGCAAACGCCAAATAACATTTATTTAGGTTCAACACTAATCCAGAAAGTATAGGGAGTGTGCGATGATGATCATATCAATCTTGGAACCACTTCCAACACACATCGTCATTTCACCCTCAACTAGTTTCTGTTTATTCTGTAACTCCTGTTTCGAGTTACTAATCTTAGCAACCGAACAAGTATCAAATACTCAGGGGCTACTATAAACACTAGTAACGTACACATCAATAACCTGTATATCAAATATACCCTTGTTCACTTTGCCATCCTTCTTATCCACCAAATATTCAGGGCATTTCCGCTTCTAGTGACCATTTCCATTGCAATAGAAGCACTTTGTTTCAGGCTTTGGTCCAGCTTTGGGCTTCTTCACGGGAGTGACAACTTGCTTGACATTCTACTTGAAGTTACCTTTCTTTTCTTTTGCCCTTTTCTTGAAACTAGTGATCTTGTTTAATCATCAACACTTGATGCTTTTTCTTGATTTCTACCTTCGTTGATTTTAGCATCACGAAGAGCTCGGGAGTCGTTTTCGTCATTCCTTGCATATTATAGTTCATCACGAAGTTCTAGTAACTTAGTGATGGTGACTAGAGAACTCTATCAATCACTATCTAATCTAGAAGATTAACTCCCACTTGATTCAAGTGATTGTAGTACTCAGACAATCTAAGCACTTGCTCACTAATTGAGCAATTCTCCTCCATCTTTTTGGCGAAGTATTTGTCAGAGGTCTCATACCTCTTAACACGGGCATGAGTCTGAAATATCAATTTCATCTCATGGAACATCTCATATGTTCCGTGATGTTTCAAAAATGTTTTTGTAGTCCCGGTTCTAAGCCATAAAGCATGGTGCACAAAACTATCAAGTAGTCATCATATTGAGCTAGCCAAACGTTCATAACGTCTGCATTTGCTCCTGCAATAGGTCTGTCACCTAGCGGTGCATAAAGGACATAATTCTTCTGTGCAGCAATGAGGACAAACCTCAGATCACGGACCAAGTCCGCATCATTGCTACTAACATCTTTCAATTTAGTTTTCTCTAGAAACACATATAAAACATAGGGAAGCAACACGCGAGCTATTGATCTACAACATAATTTGCAAAATACTACCAGGACTAAGTTCATGATAAATTAAAGTTCAATTAATCATATTACTTAAGAACTCCCACTTAGACAGACATCTCTCTAGTCATCTAAGTGATCACGTGATCCAAATCAACTAAACCATGTCCGATTATCACGTCAGATGGAGTAGTTTTCAATGGTGAACATCAATATGTTGATCATATCTACTATATGATTCATGCTCGACCTTTCGGTCTCTGTGTTCCGACGCCATATCTGTATATGCTAGGCTTGTCAAGTTTAACCTGAGTATTCCGCGTGTGCAACTGTTTTGCACCCGTTGTATTTGAACGTAGAGCCTATCACACCCGATCATCACGTGGTGTCTCAGCACGAAGAACTTTCGCAAGGGTGCATACTCAGGGAGAACACTTCTTGATAATTAGTGAGAGATCATCTTAAAATGCTACCGTCAATCAAAGCAAGATAAGATGTATAAAGGATAAACATCACATGCAATCAATATAAGTGATATGATATGGCCATCATCATCTTGTGCTTGTGATCTCCATCTCCGAAGCACCGTCGTGATCACCATCGTCACCAGCGCGACTCCTTGATCTCCATCGTAGCATCGTTGTCGTTACGCCATCTATTGCTTCTACGACTATCGCTACCGCTTAGTGATAAAGTAAAGCAATTACAGGGCGTTTGCATTTCATACAATAAAGCGACAACCATATGGCTCCTGCCAGTTGCCGATAACTTCGGTTATAAAACATGATCATCTCATACAAAAAATATAGCATCACGTCTTGACCATATCACATCACAATATGCCCTGCAAAAACAAGTTAGACGTCCTCTACTTTGTTGTTGCAAATTTTACATGGCTGCTACGGGCTTAGCAAGAACCGTTCTTACCTACGCATCAAAACCACAACGATAGTTTGTCAAGTTGGTGCCGTTTTAACCTTCGCAAGGACCGGGCGTAGCCACACTCGGTTCAACTAAAGTGAGAGAGACACACACCCGCCGGTCACCTTTAAGCAACTAGTGCTCGTGGCAGTGAAACCAGTCTCGCCTAAGCGTACGCGTAATGTCAGTCCGGGCCGCTTCATCTCACAATACCGCTGAACCAAAGTATGACATGCTGGTAAGCAGTATGACTTATATCGCCCACAACTCACTTGTGTTGTACTCGTGCATATGACATCTACGCATAAAACCAGACTCGGATGCCACTGTTGGGGAACATAGTAATTTAAAAAAAATCTACGCACACGCAAGATCATGGTGATGCATAGCAATGAGAGGGGAGAGTGTGTCCACTTACCGTCGTAGACCAAAAGCGGAAGCGTTAGCACAACGCGGTTGATGTAGTCGTACGTCTTCACGGCCCGACCGATCAAGCACCGAAAGCACGGTACCTCCGAGTTCTTGCACATGTTCAACTCGATGACGTCCCTCGAACTCCGATCCAGCCGAGCTTTGAGGGAGAGTTCTGTCAGCACGACGGCGTGGTGACGGTGATGATGTTCTACCGATGCACGGCTTCGCCTAAGCACCGCTACGATATTATCGAGGTGGACTATGGTGGAGGGGGGCACCGCACACGGCTAAGAGATCAAGAGATCAATTGTTGTTCCTAGAGGTGCCCCCTGCCCTCGTATATAAAGGATCAACGGGGAGGGGGCGGCCGGCCAGGAGGAGGCGCGCCAAGGGGGGAGTCCTACTCCCACTAGGAGTAGGACTCCTCCTTCCCTTGTTGGAGTAGGAGAGAAGGAAAGAGGGGGAGAGGAGGAAGGAAAAGGGGCTGCACCCCTTGTCCAATTCGGACCAGAGGGGGGCTGCGCGCCTCCTTCATTTCGGCCTCTCTCCTCTATTCCCGTATGGCCCAATAAGGCCCATATACTCCCCGGTGAATTCCCGTAACTCTCCGGTACTCCGAAAAATACCCGAATCACTCGGAACCTTTCCGAAGTCCGAATATAGTCGTCCAATATATCGATCTTTATGTCTCGACTATTTCGAGACTCCTCGTCATGTCCCCGATTTTATTCGGGACTACGAACGCCTTCGGTACATCAAAACACATAGACTCATAATATAACTGTCATCAAAACCTTAAGCGTGCGGACCCTACGGGTTCGAGAACTATGTAGACATGATTGAGACACATTTCCGGTCAATAACCAATAGTGGAACCTGGATGCTCATCTTGGCTCCTACATATTCTACGAAGATCTTTATCGGTCAAACCGCATAACAACATACGTTGTTCCTTTGTCATCGGTATGTTACTTGCCCGAGATTTGATCGTCGGTATCCAATACCTAGTTCAATCTCGTTACTGGCAAGTCTCTTTACTCGTTTCGTAATACATCATCCTACAACTAACTCATTAGTTGCAATGCTTGCAAGGCTTATAATGATGTGCATTACCGAGTGGGCCCAGAGATACCTCTTCGACAGTCGGAGTGACAAATCCTAATGTCGAAATATGCCAACCCAACATGTACCTTCGGAGACACCTGTAGAGCTCCTTTATAATCACCCAGTTACGTTGTGACGTTTGGTAGCACACAAAGTGTTCCTCCGGTAAACGGGAGTTGCATAATCTCATAGTTGTAGGAACATGTATAAGTCATGAAGAAAGCAATAGCAACATACTAAACGATCAAGTGCTAAGCTAACGGAATGGGTCAAGTCAATCACATCATTCTCCTAATGATGTGGTCCTGTTAATCAAATGACAACTCTTTTGTCCACGGCTAGGAAACATAACCATCTTTGATAAACGAGCTAGTCAAGTAGAGGCATACTAGTGATACTATGTTTATCTATGTATTCACACATGTATTATGTTTCCGGTTAATACAATTCTAGCATGAATAATAAACATTTATCATGATATAAGGAAATAAATAATAACTTTATTATTGCCACTAGGGCATATTTCCTTCAGCCGCCCCCTGGGCCGGCTGGAACCAGAGGTCCGCCTCCTAGAAGACGGCGGACCCCAAGAAGGCGGTGGACCCCAAGAAGGCGGCATGCTTTCTGCAGGCGGCCTCAGGGAGCCAACCTCTAAAAGGAGGCTCCTCTCCCCCTTGAAGTTTGCACCCACCTGCTACGACAAGACATGGCGTGGCTACAACGCAACCTGCCACCCCCAAATCTAGGGTGGAACATGGTCATAGTACAGGTGTACCAAGCGGACACCCCACGCCCGGCGCGGTACTGTAGCCACGCGACCCATGACATCACCTATGCCAGTGGGAGCTATGCTCCCACGATGGGCGGTCGGTACGGCCCGTAGACGGTGGGCCCCACATATCCACGTATCTCCAGAAGACGGCGAGTCTAGAGCAGGCGGCCGCAAGGGGAGGTCGAATCCTAGCAGGCGTCCATCCCTCCCCTGTGAGTCTGTGCGCCATTAACCTGAAGGGATGGGGAATGGCTACAGTAAATGCCTGTCAGGCGGTGGAACTGTAGCCATGCGCCCCCCGACAAAGCCTCCGTCATCAGGGGCGAGGCTACAGTGTAACACAGTCAGCCTGGCCCGCAGGCGGCGGGACCTACCTGTCGGCCGGGTTCACGGCAGTCGGCAGGACCACCAAGTGGCGGGCCCCAATGGCCGGCGGAGAAGATGGAGCCCAGAGGCACTGATAGCCGGGTCCTACGCCCAGCCGGATTACCATTGTACCCATGGGGGGTAGGCCTATATAAACCCCCCAGGTTCACCCATGCAAAGGGTTCACACTCCATTTCCCCCCACTCATAGCTAGGGAAGAGATAGAGCTAGCCTTGCCTTCTCCTTCCTCTAGCCGAAACAGCTCAAGGACCACTCTTGTAGCTACCCCATTGATCACAGTCATCATGCGGAGATCCCGCAGAGCAGGACTAGAGGTGTTATCTCCACGGAGAGCCCCGAACCTGGGTAAGACTCGTAGGAGTTCGAGGTATCGCTCACTCCCGCTTCTAGAGCCCGGCAACGTACTCCTGTCCCCATCCATGATAACCCAACCCTTGGCATATGTCGAGGAAATACCATGACATTTGGCCCCCACCGTGGGGCTAAGTGCACCGTTGGCCGAAGACATGTTTTGAACGGGAACCATTTTCCTTCCCAGCGAGCACAGCCAGTCCGACGTGCCCGATGGCATTTGCGTTGACACGCTGCATGGTGTGGAAGCTGCTTGCACCGCAAGCTCCCTCGCCGATCTCATCTGCGGGATTTGCCTCTCCGATGAGCCCACGCCCGACGTGGGATCGGCCAGCTCCGAGAGTTGCCTCGTCGACCTCCTCGGCAAGCTCCGCATCACCAACGAGATGGCCTCCAACTTGAAGTCCATCGGCTCCACTGATACGCCCATCGAGATGCTCATCGACTCCGACGCGGCGAGCACAGACGTCTTCCCCGACAACATGGAGATCGTCGACAACCCACTCCCTACCGCAGTCAGCAGCACCAGCACCAGCACCGTCACGGAGGTGCTGGTCATCAGCCATGACGGAGCCTCTGGCGAGGCAGTCCAGGACCTGCTGCAGGCGGCGGCGCAGGGTATGTCCGCTCCCATAGATGTGGGCGCTAACGACGTGATGCTGGAACGTTCCAAGTCTCGCTCCTTGATAGCGCCAACAAGCTGGCAACCATGAAACGTCTCGCGGAATCCTACCAGCGCGAGATCGACCGCACCATGTGCGGCACACCGGCTACTGGTGAGCCTAGCTGAGTGGGTGCGATCCGGCAACGCGGCGCGGCCATTGCCGGCATGCTGGGGGCCGAACGCCCTGTCTACGCCACTCTGCTGGAGAACTTGCACGCCGCCCAGGCGGCGGCAGATGAATTGGACCACCTGGAGGGCGACGAGCATCGCTGCATGATGGCGCGCCTCCAACATCTCCTCGACGCGGCCGCCGCGCAGCATTAAGCCAGCCGCCGTGGTGGAACCCGGCGTGCAAGCCGAAAATCACCCCCCCGCCGTGAGCATGGGGCAACCTCTCGGTCCCCAACAGTCGACACATACGGTCGGAGGAACCCGGAGTCGGCTGCTAGCCGTAGTCGGCGCACCCGCCTCACGATCGAGCACGACCAAGATGGCCACCCACGAGCAGTGGAACGGCGGGACGACCGTCCACCTCCCCCCACGCATGGAGAGGCACGCCTCCCTACCACCTGTTGAGCACCCGACTCTTGGAGGCCGGCTGGGCCCCCGCGAAGGAGTCGGAGAGAATGACGCCCGCCACCGGATCGACCGACTCGCTCGGTCCCTGGCGGTAGAAGAAGAAGATGCGATCGGTCCGCCTTGTTTCGGCCCCCGCATACGCGATGAGCCCTTCCCCAAAGGGTTCTCACTCCCACGAGACACTCCCAAGTACAACGGCTCCGTGAAGCCGGAGGACTGGTTGGACGACTACTCCACAGCCGTCAACATAGCAAATGGCAACAACCATGTCACTATGAAGTGTTCCACTCATGCTCCAGGGCACGGCCCGGACATGGCTGAATAGCCTCAAGCCGTATAGCATCAGTAGCTGGCTGGACTTCACCGAAGTCTTCGTCTGCAACTTCACCAGCACCTACAAGCGGCTTCCCAAGCCTCGCCAACTCTCCATGTGTGTTCAAGGCCCGGCTGAGTCTACACGCGACTACCTGACGCGCTAAGCTGAGATGCGCAACTCTTGCGAAGGGGTGCACGAAGTGCAGGCGATAGAATACCTCACTGCTGGGTGCAGAGAGGGCACCCTACTCCAGCACAAGCTCCTCTGCGACGAGCCGGCTACCCTAGACGAGCTGCTGATCATAGCGGACAAGTACGATGTCGATGTCAAAACCGGCGGATCTCGGGTAGGGGTCCCGATCTGTGCGTCTTAGGCTGATGGTAACAGGAAGCATGGGACACGATGTTTACCCAGGTTCGGGCCCTCTCGATGGAGGTAAAACCCTACTTCCTGCTTGACTAATATTGAAGATATGAGTAGTACAAGAGTAGATCTACCACGAGATCATAGAGGCTAAACCCTAAGAGCTAGACTATGATGGTATGATTGTAATTGTGATCGGCCTTCTAAGGACCATCCTCTCCGGTTTATATAGACACCGGAGAGAGCTAGGGTTTACATGGAGTCGGTTACAAGGAAGGAAACATAATATCCGGATCGCCAAGCTTGTCTTCCACGCAAAGGAGAGTCCCATCCGGACACGGGCCGGAGTCTCGAGTCTTGTATCTTCACGCTTCAATAGTCCGGACGATCTATATAGTCCGGCTGTCCGGATACCCCCTAATCCAGGACTCCCTCAGTAGCCCCTGAACCAGGCTTCAAAGACGATGAGTCCGGCGCGCAGTCTTGTCTTCAGCATTGCAAGGCGGGTTCCTCTTCTCGAATACTCCAAAGTTATTATTGAACACGTAGACCGTGTCCGGATCTGCTACGATGAATAGTGTCTGGTTTTGCAAGATGATCTTCACACACCATTGTAGGGAACATAGCATAAATCCGTTCTGCTGGCAATCTTTGTACGTCGTACCCTTGCATTGTGGCCTGGTCCAACATGAACCGGCGTTTGCTGCCCCACCTCGACTCGCATTGCGAGGCGGTTTTATTGGCACGTCCTGCCAAAGTAGAGATCATGTTCCTCTTATTACAGGATCTTTCATCAATATGGGCGTGTGTGACCCCATGGCGACCGTTGGTATGACCCCGTGTATTTTAGATAAGCCTCAAGCGGTCACGCTGAGGACTCTTGATATTCATCCCCTTTATAAAGGGGTCAAGGCCTACGCCTCTTTTCCACCTCCCTTGCTCCTTCTCGCACCTCGAGTTCTAACACCCAAGACCTAAGCTCCAACACCCCAGATCCTCCAACATGTCCGGATCCGACACAAAAGGCCAGTGGGTGGCCTCCTCAATCTAAGAGGAGGACATTACGAAGCTTAGGGAGGTCGGATACCTGACCGCCGACATTCAGCACAGGCTTCCCGCTCCATGGCAAGTTATCCCTATGCCGGAGCCCAATGAGAGTGTTGTGTTTGTCCCACACTTCCTCCGAGGCCTAGGCCTCACCCTCGACCCCTTTGTGAGGGGGCTCATGTTCTACTATGGGTTGGATTTTCATGATCTGGCTCCGAACGCTATCCTCCATATCTCGTCGTTCATTATTGTGTGCGAGGCTTTTCTCCACGTCACCCCACACTTCGGCTTATGGCTCAAGACCTTCAATGTGAAGCCGAAGATGATCAAGGGTGACATGCGGAGTGCGGAGGTGCCATAATAAGCAGGAACGCTAATGCCCCATGGCCAGAGGGTTCTTTCTAGGAAGTATCCGATGTATGGCATCGGAGGTGGTTTTATGTTACAGCTCCCAGAGGCACAAAGTGGGTAGCCGCACCCGAGTTCCGCTCGAGCCCTCCGTCATAGTTGGCGTCTTGGATCGATGTAGGACGAAATTGGGGGCCCGTTGGTGATATACCAGTACTGCAGAATCGCATCGGGGAGCTTCTTGAGAGTGACATAAATCTTGTCAGCGTAATTCAAGTGATGTTAATCCGACGGATTTTGCCATGCAAACGACGGCCTCTCTGGATGTGGGAGTTCAATCCGGAGGGTCCGTGGACTATTAAGCACTTCTTCAGCCTGAAGCTCGAAGGGATGTGCAAATTATTCTTCGAACCACAAGTAAAGTGTCTGTTCACCACCGAGGATGCGGGCCTAAGCTGCAATCGCCCAGACGCCCAAGTAAGTAACCTTAAAGACGGACACTTCATTTATATTTATCATAACCATTATTCTGAAAAACCCTCCATGGCCAGGAATGGCTTACCAAGGCGGAGAGAATCAGGTGTCCTGCGCCACTTCCTGAAGGCTCACCTGGCCCAACCGTGGCCAAGATGCTTGGCCGGGTGCTCAGCAAAATCCCCTCAGGGAAAGGCGAAGGAAAGGGCGGTCAAGCCGAACTTCACACACTACGCATCCAAACTGGGGGAATCGTTATCTCCCCTTGGGAGGATAGTCGGGAAGGGGAGGTTAAAGCCTCCTCCTCGCGCGGGAGGAAGAGGGCCACCTCCGAAGACTTGGAGGCGGAGATGCCCAAACAAGGGAAGAAGGCATCACCAGGGGGCTCCACCGAGCTGTAAGTTAATCGTTAATTCGAAGGTATGGTGTTTCTCCGAGATTCATAACCGGGACTTCATCTTTTGCAGTCCGGCGAGCAGCTCCTCTCAACAGAGTTCGTCTTCGGGGGATCTTCCTCCGGAGATGATGGAGAGTGAGACACCACCCACCTCTCCGCCTCATGAAGCGGGCGACACTGAGGTGTCGTCACGGAGGAGTCCGGATCTGCCGAAGCCAGAAGCGAACACGTCAGTCTCCCTGAGCCTGGAGCGTTTGGCTCCCACGGGGGGCGATGAGAAGGGTCCTGCACAGTTTGATGTCCGGCCGAACGTACTGACAGGCCTTCTGGAGCGAGCCGCGCTCTCGGAGGAGCATTGTTCTTTAATGACCACGGTGCTCATGAAGATTTCGTCTGCTACAAGTGGTTTGAATGAGGCATTTACAAGCCTGCTCAAAGGCTTTGAGGTATGTAGTGAAAAATGCACAATTTTTTAGTTATGAAGCACGCGCTAGGTGTGCTCCCTATGGATAGTAGCCCCTGAGACTCTGGTTTCCCTCCATAGGCGGCAAACGGGGGATCATATAGTAATGGCTATGCCGTACATGTGCGCGGGTATTTAAGGATCTGGCAGCCGACCAGTCTGCTGAAGTTGCCGAACTAAGGAGGCAGATTGGATCTATTGACGCTGATATCACGCTGGTGAACAAACGGCTGGAAGAGTCACAAGGTATGTGCTTTGCTTCCCTTATTATGATGTATAGGAAAATGCGAGAGGGGTATAACATTAATGCAATGTGTTTGTACCGCAGATGGTGCTACTGCCGTGGAGGCCCTGAGGGCAGAACTTGCTCAGGCCAAGGAACAAGCTCGGGCTAGCAATGCGGCTGCCCTAAAGGCGGCCGAAGAATTGAGAGCCAAACAGGCTGCTCATCGCCAAAGCGAGGAAAAGATAGCCGAAACGGCTGGGGAGTTGAAAAATGCCACTGACCGGTATGTACTCCTTGAAAAGGAGAATAAGGCTAGTTCGGCCGAGCTGGACAAGGCACTTAATGCCGCCAAAGATATGCGGACCGAGATCCGGGGTAGGCGGGAGGAGCTCCAACAGGCCGACAAAATCGTGGTTGGGGGCTCATACTTATTGCGGACGAAGTTTTTGGATCCGAAGTATGCTCCCCTGGCTGGGCGCCGGAGTCCTGCAGACGCATATGCGGACTTGGCGAATAGTACTGCTGACGCTGTCAAGTTCTTCGAGGGTCAAGGTGATAAGGAAGTGGAGAAGCTTTTTTGGTCGCAATTCAATGCTCCCACTCGCCCCGCTGCCGCTAAATGAGAAGGTGGCTGCCGTGGTGGAGCTTGACAGGCTGTCCGGTCTTGCAATGTGGTCTGTGATATACCATTTTTGGCCGAAGGGGCCTAAGCCGGACAGTTACTTTGGTTTGGTGCAGCAATTCCTTGGGTCCGTGTCTCGGATTGACGCCATGAGGAGGTCGACGTGCATAGAAGGTCCACGAATGGCTCTTGCCCGCGTTAAAGCCTATTGGACGGATATGGAGGCCACCGTTATAGCGGCCCAGGATCCGGCGGGAGGCCAATATCCAGCCGAGCACTACTTGGCGCAGGTCATAGAAGGTGCCCGCCTAATAGAGGCGCAGTGCTCGAAGAATGTCTTGTTCGAGTGATAAGTTGAATCATTGTAAAAACAATGTTTATTTTGATTATGAGGCTATATTTATACTTTTGCCCGGAAGTATGATTGTGTCCCCTTTGCGGCCGTTTTTTATATAAATATGAGTAATCCGAAAGTTAGCAGTCGTTGGCTTCAGCCCCCATGCATACAATGCGGGGGTGTTCGCAAAAAATATGCTTAATCACACTTGATCCAACGTCTTGGTCCATTAAGGAGGTGATCGCACATCGAACTAGGCAACCTGAGTATATAGCTGTAACACTTTTGCTTAGCCTTTTGGATCTAACGGTGGGGCTACTATGTAGTCCCTGGTACCTATGCATGCATCCGAATATGGGCGCGTATGTACATGGCCGGGAAACGGCCCTTCGTTAATGCGGAGGAATCCTAAAAATTCTGGTGAGTCTTCGAGTGGTTGAACAGTCTCTCGCTGTATCATGACGGTCAGTTTTTGGCTTTCTCTACTGAGGTGCTCATCCAGAATAACCAGGGCACAATCGTAGTAGTTCTCCTTTGGCCACCTTAGCCGATAATAACGGAACATAAGGCGGCAAACCTAGGAGCCGGGCAAACCCAACATTTGACCAAAGACATGATTCGGAGCTGATGCATATAAGGCCAAACTCGTGACGCCGAACACTCCCGAAGGTATTTGGTCTTTGTAAAAGAAAACAGGCTGACGAAAGCCTATTATAAACTCTAGATTTCCAGGTACGTAATCTGTCGTGGCGAAACGCCAATAACGGCATTATCCTCTATGGGTATGGGACCCCTGGGATGGTTAAACAACGAGAGGCAGTAGAAAAGGTTTACACAGGGGCTTAATCTAAAAAGAAACCTGTTGAACGGGGCCCTGCTGCACGTCTGCGCCTTTGTCTCCGTTGTGTCGTATCCTGGAAGGGTATCACGCGAACATTGTCTGTGAAAAAAAAGAGAACTCGTAAGAGAGTACAACGTAAGTATCCGATTGATAATAAAGGTGTAAGATGTTGGCCTGCCAGTAATGTTGAGCCAGACGTGGGGCTGTGTTAAATATTTGCAGCCCCTGGTATCCGCTATGGGATTACATATACGGTGCCCTAGTTCAGTTTTATCCGGGCTACCGGACTCGTCTAACCGTGTCTGTGGCCGTAATGACCAGTCATGTTTTTTTATATTGGATGCCGCTTACAGTCCGGCCACCAGGGCCGTCGCGTGTTCCTCTGCACGTGAAGAGCGCTTTGAGATTCCGCTAATGGTGATGACGCCACGTGGACCGGGCATCTTGAGTGTAAGGTAGCCATAGTGCGGCAATGCGTTGAAGCGGGCGAAGGCCGTTCTTCCAAGCAATGCTTGATAGCTGCTTTGGAAGGGTGCGATGGTGAAGAGTAGTTCTTCGCTTCTGGAGTTGCCTGGGGAGCCGAATGTTACTTCCAGCACGACGGAGCCCCTGCCATAGGCTTCAACGCCTAGTATCACCCCTTCAAAGGCGGTGTGGCTTTGGCTAATTCTGGATGGGTTTATCCCCATTCTGCGGATAGTGTCCTCGTATGTTATATTGAGACTACTGCTGTCGTCCATGAGGACACGGGTGAGATGGTATCCGTCGATTATTGGGTCAAGCACCAAGGCCTGTGATCCTCCATGCCGAATACTAGTTTGGCTGTCCATGTGATCGAAAGTGATCGGACGAGACATCCAGTAGTCAGATGTGGGTACGATGGGCTCTACATCGTGCGCGTCTCTGAGCGTGCGTTCATGCCTTCTCGTGAATGTGTGAGTCACGTGGATCATGTTTACTGTTTTAACCTCTGGCGGGAATTTTTTCTGTCCCCCAGTGTTCGGCTGGCGAGGTTCATCCTCGTCTTCACTTGGTGTTTCCCTCCCCTTGTGTTCGGCATTTAATTTGCCGGCCTGCTTGAAAACCCAGCATTCTCTATGCGAACCGCATGTTTCTCGGGGGTGCCATGGATTTGGAATAGTCTATCCAGGACTCTGTTCAGATCGGATAGTCCTTCTTTACTGCTTTTAAATGGCTTATTTTGCTGATCAGGTCGAGAGCCCCTGAATCTGGCATTGACCATTGTGTTGTCCGGGCTCTCTTCCTTGTTTTGGCGTTTGTGTTTATTACACCGTGGATTCCCGTTGCCATCCCTTATTTTAGATGTGTTGGGGTCGCTGGTGCCTTTACGGGCTAGCCAGCTATCTTCACCCGCGCAAAAGCGGGTCATAAGGCCTGTTAATGCTTCCATTGTCCTTGGCTTTTCTTGGCCGAGGTGCCGGGCGAGCCACTCGTCGTGGATGCTGTGTTTGAATGCTGCTAAGGCTTCGGCATCCGGACAATCTACAATTTGATCCTTATTAGTGAGGAATCTATTCCAAAGCTTGTGGGCAGACTCTCCGGGCTGTTGGGTTATGTGACTTAGATCATCTGCATCCGAAGGCCGGACATAAGTCCATTGAAAGTTGGCCCTGAAAGCGTCCTCGAGTTCCTCCCAACTCCCAATTAAATTTTCGGGGAGGCTTTTCAACCAGTGTCGAGCTGGTCCCTTCAGCTTGAGGGGGAGGTATTTGATGGCGTGGAGGTCATCCCCACGAGCCATGTGAATATGGAGGATAAAATCCTCGATCCAGACCCCTGGGTCCGTCGTTCCGTCGTATGCCTCTATGTTCACAGGTTTAAAGCCTTGTGGGAATTCATGGTCCAGTACTTCTTCGGTGAAGCACAGGGGGTGAGCAGCCCCTCTGTATCTGGGCGCGCTGTGGCATGCGGCCGGCTGTTGTTGTGTCCGGAGTTTATTCCGAACCGGTATTTGGCTTATATGAGCGTTTGGGTGACCATAGTCCCTCGCCGGGGTGTGTCCTTTAGATCCATAGATGGACCTGGCTGCATCGTCTTTCTTATCCAGATGCTCACGCAGATCGTGTGCGGTGTCAGTAGCCGTTCTATTATGGTTATGAAGTGGTACGTCTGGTCTCCTGGTCGTATTATTCTTTGGTGGAACGGCCTCGTCGTCAAATTCTGGCAGTAGCTTGTGCTTTGGGGAGCTTTTTGTATGGTGATCGTCGCCATATCTTTCTTTAGTGTCTAGCACTTTATTCCATCTGCAACTGAGCGTTTCCTGTGCGGCTTTGAGCCGTTGCTTCTGCTTCTTGAGACTTCTTGCTGTGGCCATAAGCTTTCGGTGGAGGTTGTCTCGTTCCACTTGTTCGTCTGGAATGATGAATGCATCGTCGTCCGGACTATGTTCCTGTTCTGGGGCGGTTTCATGGGCTCGTCCCTCCGAATCATTGTGATCAAGTATTTGCTCCGAACTCGGTTTGGCGTGACCTAGCTCGTCCTGCTCCATCGCTGGGTCCATGTGGTCATTACTGCCGTCGGGGTTTACTGGTATGTCGATCCTTCTTGCGCTCTTGTCGCTATTTTTACTGTTGCTGGACTTTGAGCGGCATCTGCGCTGCCGTTTTGGCTTTTGCCCGGGTGTTTTATCTTCCGGATTATCGCCGTCGTCCTTCTTGGGCGTATCCACCATGTATATATTGTGTGACAAGGTAGCAGTCCCGCGCCCCAGAGATTCTGAAGCTTCTCCTGCATAGTCGTCCATACTGTCGATGTCTTCGAAGTCAAAGTCAAGAGCGTCGGTTAAATCATCGATCGTGGCAATGAAGTGGGTGGTGGGTGGGCAACGAATTCCTTCGTCGCCTGCTTCCCACTCAAGCCAGACATAGTTCGGCCCCGAGCCTCCTGACAAAGAGAGAGACTTTAATGAGTTCAGCATGTCGCCAAAAGGCGAGTGCTGGAAGATATCCGCAGCGATAAACTCCATTACCAGAGCCCAACCTGGCTCGGCTGGCTCGAGGGTATGCAGACCGGGAACAACAACCGGATACGAGTCCGGGGGACCGGGGTCACAGGCCTCCACAGAGGTGAGGCCTATGTTCGGCTCCAACGCCGATGAGGATGCGGCCTGTGAGGCGGGGTCCACCCCTCTGTCCTTAGGCAATGCAACCTGCTCCGGATTTGGATCCGGGGCTACTGCGAGGGTGATATCCCGAGCATTGTTCGACAGCAAGTTTAGGCCGTGCTCGTCGTGATTGTCCGGCGCTCCTGGCACAGGCCAGGTTCCGTCAAAGATCAAGTCTCCGTAGATATCAGCCATGTAGTTCAGGTTTTCGAACCTGACTTGATGGCCAGGGGAGTAGCTACCGATCTGCTCTAGATGGCCAAGCGAATTGGCATGCAGTGCGAAGCCGCCGAACACAAAGATCTGTCCGGGGATAAAAGTCTCACCCTGGACCGTGTTGTTGACGATTGAAGGCGCCATCAAGCCTCGAAGCGATGACACAGAGGAACTCTCAATGAAAGCACCAATGTCGGTGTCAAAACTGGCGGATCTCGGGTAGGGGGTCCCGATCTGTGCGTCTTAGGCTGATGGTAACAGGAAGCATGGGACACGATGTTTAGCCAGGTTCGGGCCCTCTTGATGGAGGTAAAACCCTACTTCCTGCTTGATTAATATTGAAGATATGAGTAGTACAAGAGTAGATCTACCACGAGATCGTAGAGGCTAAACCCTAAGAGCTAGCCTATGATGGTATGATTGTAATTATGATTGGCCTTCTAAGGACCATCCTCTCCGGTTTATATAGACACCAGAGAGATTTAGGGTTTACATGGAGTCGGTTACAAGGAAGGAAACATAATATCCGGATCGCCAAGCTTGTCTTCCACGCAAAGGAGAGTCCCATCCGGACACGGGCCGGAGTCTTGAGTCTTGTATCTTCACGCTTCAATAGTCCGGACGATGTATATAGTCCGGCTGTCCAGATACCCCCTAATCCAGGACTTCCTCATACGCCACGGCCGACTCCTCCATGAAGTCAGAGCTCCAAGTGGATGCATCCGGGAAGATTCTCCCTCTGGCTCCCCAAACGCCAGCTGGCGACACCAACCGGCGCTAGCTGAATGACAACAAGCGCAAGGCACAGCAGCCGGCTTCCAACAGCCGGTAGGTAGCAGCAGTCAAAGATAAGCAGCCAACCGGACAGCCTACCCCCAAGCATCAACGGAGTGGCAAGGGAGCCTAGCAGCCCGCCTTCTCCTTCGAACAGGCCCTCGACGCCCCGTGCAAGTTCCATAGTGGCGCGAGACCGTCCAACCACACCACTCGGAAGTGCAATTGGCTCGCTCGGATTGCCAAGGGCGAGGCCCTCCCACCTCCCCCACCAGCCGTCCTGGCAGCTCCGGCCGCTCAGCAGCCGGCAGCTTGACCTGTCGGCATGCTCCAAGATGAGTTCCCCGATGAACATGCCGTCTACGTCGTCTTCACAAACGAAGCCAGCGACAAGCACATCAGACGGCAGCAACACCATGAGGTGAACGCTGTCAGCTCAGAGGTTCCCACCTGCATGCACTGGTCCGAGAGGCCCATCACCTGGAGCCAAGCTGACCACCCGACCGTGATGCCCTCACCGGGTGCATACGCCTTGGTGCTGGAATCAACCTTCTCAACGGAGAGGCGGACTTGCCATTTCGGCCGAGTTCTGATGGATGGCGGCAGTAGCATCAACATCCTGTACCGCGAGACCATGGAGCGGTTGGGCATCAAGGCCAAGCAGCTTCAGCCAAGCCGGACCATCTTCCACGGCATAGTTCCCGGCCTTTCCTGCTCTCCAATCGGCAAGATCAAGATCGATGTCCTGTTTAGCAACAGGGACCACTTCCGCCGCGAACCAATCTTGTTCAAGGTGGTCGACCTAGACAGCCCCTACCACGCGCTCTTGGGCTGCCCTGCACTGGCCAAATTCATGATGATCGCACACTACACTTACTTGAAGGCCAAGATGCCGGGCACCAAGGGCATCATCACTATTGCTGGCGACTACCAGAAGTCGCTCGATTGTGCCGCCACCAGCAGCCGGATGGCCGAGTCCCTCGTCATCGCTCAAGAGAAGCGTCTCCTTGATCGGATGGTAGCCATGGCCAGCGAGAAGCCAGCCATGCTGACTGATCCCAAGGAGACGGAAGCAGAGGCCTCCTTCCAGCCGGCCAAAGAGGCCAAGCGGATCCCCTTGTACCCAGCACACCCAGAGAGGTTTGCTGTCATAGGCACTAGCCTCGACAGCAAATAAGAAGGCGACCTCTTCAATTTCCTCCATGAGAATTGAGACATCTTCGCATGGTCCCCCAAAGACATGCCGGGTGTCCCGACGGATTTCGTCGAGCACAAAATGCATGTGAGGCCAGATGCCAAGCCAATCAAGCAACCCCTCTGCTGCCTATTAGAAGAGAAGAGAAGAATTATTGGTGAAGAAATCGCCTGGCTTCTGGTAGCCGGCTTCATCATGGAAGTGTTCCACCCGGACTGACTTGCCAACCCGGTCCTCGTCTTGAAGAAGAACAACAAGTGGCGTATGTGCATCAACTACACTAGCCTCAATAAAGCCTGCCCCAAAGATCCATTTGCTCTACCTCGGATATATCAAGTGATTGACTCCACAGTCGGATGCGAGCTGCTGTCTTTCCTTGACGCCTACTCTGGCTACCACCAGATCAAGCTGGATCCGGCTGACCGCCTGAGGTCCGCCTTCATCACACCATTCGGCACTTTCTTCTACATCACCATGACGTTTGGCTTGAGAAATGCCGGCGCCACCTTCCACCGCTGCATGCAGAACTGCTTGTTGAAGCAACTCGGATGCAATGCCCATTTCTATGTGGACGACATTGTGGTGAAGACAGAGAAGTGTGGTACTCTGATGGAAGACCTCAAGGAGACCTTTGAGAACCTGTGTCATTTTCAAATCAAGCTCAACCCGGAGAAGTGTGTCTTCGGGGTACCAGCCGACCAGCTCCTTGGTTTCCTTGCCTCAGAACGCGACATCGAGTGCAACCCCGTGAAGATCAAGGCCATCGAGCAGATGGAGAGACCCACCAAGCTGCACAGCCAAAAGTTCACCAGGTACCTGGCATCCTCAGCTGCTTCATCAGTCGGCTGGGCGAGAAGGCACTCCCCATGTATCAGCTCATGAAGAAAACCACTTGCTTCAAGTGGAGCGACCAGGCGGACGCCACCTTCCTCTAGCTCAAGCACATGATGTCTATGCCGCCTATCCTGGCGGCTCTGATTGCTAAAGATCTCTTTCTCCTCTACATCGCCGCCACCAACCGAGTCATCAGCATGATGATCATTGTGGAGCGTGCAGAAGACAGCAAGGCACAACCGGTCTAGAGGCCAGTGTACTACCTAAGCGAGGTCTTGTCCGCCTCCAAGCAGAACTACCCCCATTACTAGAAGATGTGCTACGGCGTGTACTTTGCCGCCAAGAAGCTGAAGCAATATTTCCAAGAGCACTCCATCATAGTTGTTTGCACGGCCCCCTGCTACGTCTTGAGCTTGCGTTGGTTTTCCTTAAAGAGGAAAGGGTGATGTAGCAATAGTAGCGTAAGTATTTCCCTCAGTTTTTGAGAACCAAGGTATCAATCCAGTAGGAGGCTCCTCAAAAGTCCCACACACCTACACAAACAAACAAAGAACTCGCAACCAACACAATAAAGGGGTTGTCAATCCCTTTACGACCACTTGCGAAAGTGAGATCTAATAGAGATAGTATGATAGGATAAATATATATTTGGTATTTTAAAATATAGATGCAAAACGTAAAGATGCAAATAAAAGTAGATCAGAAGCAAATATGATAAGAGATAGACCCGGGGGCCATAGGTTTCACTAGAGGCTTCTCTCAAGATAGCATAAGTATTACGGTGGGCGAACAAATTACTGTCAAGCAATTGGTAGAAAAGCGAATAATTATGAGATTATCTAGGCATGATCATGTATATAGGCATCACGTCCACAACAAGTAGACTGACTCCTGCCTGCATGTACTACTATTACTCCACACATCGACCAACTCCTGCCTGCATCTAGAGTCTTAAGTTCATAAAGAACAGAATAACGCATTAAGTGTTGGGGAACATAGCAGAAATTCAAAATTTTCCTACGAGTCACCAAGATCTATCTATGGAGAGACTAGAAACGAGGGGGGGAGGAGTGCATCTACATACCCTTGTAGATCGCTAAGCGGAAGCGTTCAAGAGAACGAGGTTGAAGGAGTCGTACTCGTCGTGATCCAAATCACCGGAGATCCTAGTGCCGAACGGACGGCACCTCCGCGTTCAACACACGTACAGCCCGGTGACGTCTCCCATGCCTTGATCCAGCAAGGAGAGAGGGAGAGGTTGAGGAAGACTCCATCCAGCAGCAGCACAACGGCGTGGTGGTGGTGGAAGAGCGTGGCAATCTTGCAGGGCTTCGCCAAGCACCTGCGGGAGAGGAGGAGGTGTCACGGGAGGGTGGGAGGCGCCAGGGCTTCAGGTGCGGCTTCCCTCCATCCCCTCCACTATATATAGGGGCAAGGGAGAGGGGGGGGGGCGCAGCCTTGGCCCTTCCTCCAAGGAAGGGTGCGGCTAGGGAGGAGTCCATCCTCCCCAAGGCACCTAGGAGGTGCCTTCCCCCTTTAGGACTCTCCCTTTCCCTTATCTCTTTGTGCATGGGCCTCTTGGGGCTGGTGCCCTTGGCCCATATAGGCCAAGGCGCACACCCCTACAGCCCATGTGGCCCCCCGGGGCAGGTGGACCCCTGGTGGACCCCCGGACCCCTTTCGGCACTCCCGGTACAATACCGATAATGCGCGAAACTTTTCCGGTGACCAAAACAAGACTTCCCATATATAAATCTTTACCTCCGGACCATTCCGGAACTCCTCGTGACGTCCGGGATCTCATCCGGGACTCCGAACAACATCCGGTAACCACATACAAACTTCCTTATAACCCTAGCGTCATCGAACCTTAAGTGTGTAGACCCTACGGGTTCGGGAACCATGCAGAAATGACCGAGACGTTCTCCGGTCAATAACCAACAGCAGGATCTGGATAACCATGTTGGCTCCCACATGTTCCACGATGATCTCATCGGATGAACCACGATGTCAAGGACTCAATCGATCCCGTATACAATTCCCTTTGTCTAGCGGTATTGTACTTGCTCGAGATTCGATCGTCGGTATGCCGATACCTTGTTCAATCTCGTTACCGGCAAGTCTCTTTACTCGTTCCGTAACACATCATCCCGTGATCAACCCCTTGGTCACATTGTGCACATTATGATGATGTCCTACCGAGTGGGCCCAGAGATACCTCTCCGTCAACCGGAGTGACAAATCCCAGTCTTGATTCGTGCCAACCCAACAGACACTTTCGGAGATACCTGTAGTGCACCTTTATAGCCACCCAGTTACGTTGTGATGTTTGGTACACCCAAAGCATTCCTACAGTATGCGGAAGTTGCACAATCTCACGGTCTAAGGAAATGATACTTGACATTAGAAAAGCTTTAGCATACGAACTACGATCTTTGTGCTAGGCTTAGGATTGGGTCTTGTCCATCACATCATTCTCCTAATGATGTGATCCCGTTATCAACGACATCCAATGCCCATGGTCAGGAAACCGTAACCATCTATTGATCAATGAGCTAGTCAACTAGAGGCTTACTAGGGACATGGTGTTGTATATGTATCCACACATGTATCTGAGTTTCCTTTCAATACAATTATAGCATGGATAATAAACGATTGTCATGAACAAGGAAATATAATAACTAATTTATTATTGCCTCTAGTGAATATTTCCAACAGTCTCCCACTTGCACTAGAGTCAATAATCTAATTCACATTGCCATGTGATTAACATTGACAGGTCACATCGCCATGCGGCCAACATCCAAAGAGTTTACTAGTGTCTAAACTAGTTCACATCACCATGTGATTAAGTCTCAATGAGTTCTGCGGTTTGATCATGTTTTGCTTGTGAGAGAGGTTTTAGTCAACGGGTCTGCAACATTCAGATCCGTATGTACTTCGCAATTCTCTATGTCATATTGTAAATGTTGCTTCCATGCTCCACTTGAAGCTATTCCAAATGGTTGCTCCACTACATGTATCCGGTTTGCTACTCAGAGTCATTCGGATAGGTGTTAAAGCTTGCATCGACGTAAACCTTTACGCCGAACTCTTTATCACCTCCATAATCAAGAAACATGTCCTTTATTTACTCCAAGGACAATTTTGACTGTCCAATGATCTATTCCTGGATCATTCTTGTACCCCTTGACTGACTCATGGCAAGGCACACTTCTGGTGCGGTACACAGCATAGCATACTATAGAGCCTATGTCTGAAGCATAGGGGACGACCTTCGTCCTTACTCTCTCTTCTGCCGTGGTCGAGCTTTAACTCTTAATTTCATACCTTACAACTCAGGCAAGAACTCCTTCTTTGACTGATCCATCTTGAACACCTTCAAGATCATGTCAAGGTATGTGCTCATTTGAAAGTACTTATTAAGCATTTTTGATCTATCCTTATAGATCTTGGTGCTCAACGTTCAAGTAGCTTAATCCAGGTTTTCCATTGAAAAACACTTGTCAAATAACCCTACATGCTTTCCAGAAATCCTACATCATTTCTGATCAACAATATGTCAACAACATATACTCATCAGAAATTCTATAGTGCTCCCACTCACTTCTTTGGAAATACAAGTTTCTCATAAACTTTGTATAAACCAAAATTCTTTGATCTTCTCATCAAAGCGTACATTCCAACTCCGAGATGCTTACTCCAGTCCTTAGAAGGATTGCTGGAGCTAGCATACCTTTTAGCATCCTTAGGATTGACAAAAACTTTCTGACTGTATCACATACAACCTTTCCTTAGGAAAACTGGTAAGGAAACTCATTTTTGACATCCATCTGCCAGATTTCATAAATGCTGCTAATGCTAACATGATTCCGACGGACTTAAGCATCGCTACGGATGAGAAAATCTCATCGTAGTCAACTCCTTGAACTTGTGAAAAACTCTTCGCCACAAGTCGAGCTTCATAGACGGTGACATTACCGTCCACGTCCGTCTTCTTCTTAAAGATCCATTTATCTTAATGGCTTGCCGATCATTGGGCAAGTCCACCAAAGTCCATGCTTCGTTCTGATACATGGATCCTATCTCGGATTTCATGGTTTCTAACCATTTGTCGGAATTTGGGCTCACCATCGCTTCTCCATAGCTCGTAGGTTCATTGTTGTCTAGCAACATGACCTTCAAGATATGATTACTGTACCACTCTGAAGTAGTATGCATCCTTGTCACCCTATGAGGTACGATAGTGACTTGATCCGAAGCATCATGATCACTTTCATCAGCTTCCACTTCAATTGGTGTAGGTGCCACATGAACAACTTTCTGTGCCCTGCTACACACTAGTTGAAGTGATGGTCCAATAACCTCATCAAGTCTGCACCATCCCCCACTCAATTCTTTCGAGAGAAACTTTTCCTTGAGAAAGGACCCGATTCAAGAAACAATCTCTATTGCTTTTGGATCTGAATTAGGAGGTATACCCAACTGTTTTGGGTGTCCTATGAAGATGCTTTTTATCTGCTTTGGGTTTGAGCTTATCGCGATGAAACTTTTTCACATAAGCGTCGCAGCCCCAAACTTTTAAGAAACGACAACTTAGGTTTCTCCAAACCATAGTTCAAACGGTGTCGTCTCAACGGAATTATGTGGTGCCCTATAAAGTGAGTGCGGTTGTCTCTAATGCCTAACCCATGAACAATAGTGGTAATTCGATAAGAGACATCATGGTACACACCATATCCAATAGGGTGTAACTATGATGTTCGGACACACCATCACACTATGGTGTTCCAGGCGGTATTAATTGTGAAACAATTTCCACAATGTCTTAATAGCGTGCCAAAGCTTGTAACTCAGATACTCATCTCTATGATCATATCATAGACATTTTATCCTCTTGTCACAATGATCTTCAACTTCACTCTGAAATTACTTGAACCATTCAATAATTCAAACTTGTGTTTCATCAAGTAAATATACAACATCTATTCGAATCATCTGTGAAGTAAGAACATAACGATATTCACTATATGCCTCAGCACTCATTGGACTACACACATCAAAATGTGTTACTTCCAACAAGTTGCTATCTTGTTCCATCTTACTGAAAACGAGGCTTTTTAGTCATCTTGCCTATGTGGTACGATTTGCATATCTCAAGTGATTCAAAATCAAGTGAGTCCAAACGATCCATCTGCATGGAGTTTCTTCATGCGTATACACCAATAGACATGGTTCACATGTCTCAAACTTTTTCAGAAAACGAGTGAGTCCAAAGATCCATCAACATGGAGCTTCTTCATGCGTTTTATACCAATATGACTTACATGGCAGTGCCACAAGTAAGTGGTACTATCATTACTATCTTATATCTTTTGGCATGAAAATGTGTATCACTATGATCGAGATTCAATAAACCATTCCTTTAGGTGCAAGACCATTGAAGGTATTGTTCAAATAAATAGAGTAACCATTATTCTCCTTAAATGAATAACCGTATTGCGATAGACATAATCCAATCATGTCTATGCTCAACGCAAACACCAAATGACAATTATTCAGGTTTAATACTAATCTTGATGGTAGAGGGAGCGTGCGATGTTTGATCACATCAAACTTGGAAACACTTCCAACACATATCGTCAGCTCACCTTTAGCTAGTCTCCGTTTATTCCGTAGCTCTTTTATTTCGAGTTACTAACACTTAGTAACCGAACCGGTATCTTAATACCCTAGTGCTACTAGGAGTACTAGTAAAGTACACATTAACATAATGTATATCCAATATACTTCTATCGACCTTGCCAACCTTCTCATCTACCAAGTATCTAGGGTAATTCTGCTCCAGTGGCTGTTCCCCTTATTATAGAAGCACTTAGTCTCGGGTTTAGGTTCAACCTTGGGTTTCTTCACTGGAGCAGCAGCTGATTTGCCGTTTTATGAAATATCCCTTCTTGCCCTTGCCCTTCTTGAAACTAGTGGTTTCACCAACCATCAACAATTGATACTCCTTCTTGATTCCTACTTTCGCGGTGTCAAACATCGTGAATACCTCAAGGATCATCATATCTATCCCTGATATGTTATAGTTCATCACGAAGCTCTAGCAGCTTGGTGGAAATGACTTTGGAGAAACATCACTATCTCATCTGGAAGATCAACTCCCACTCGATTCAAGTGATTGTTGCACTCAGACAATCTGAGCACAAGCTCAACGATTGAGCTTTTCTCCCTTAGTTTGCAGGCTAAGAAAATCATCGGAGGTCTTATACCTCTTGACGTGGGCACGAGCCTGAAATCCCAATTTCAGCCCTCGAAACATCTCATATGTTTCGCGACGTTTTGAAAAAGTCTTTGGTGCCTCATCTCTAAACCGTTTAACTGAACTATCACGTAGTTATCAAAACGTGTATGTCCGATGTTCACAACATCCACAGACGACGATTGGGGTTCAGCACACTAAGCGGTGCATTAAGGACATAAGCTTTCTACTGTCCGCATAATCGCTACTGTCAACTTTCAACTATATTTTCTCTAGGAACATATCTAAACAGTGGAACTAAAGCGCGAGCTTACGACATAATTTGCAAAGATCTTTTGACTATGTTCAGGATAATTAAGTTCATCTAATGAACTCCCACGCAGATAGACATCCCTCTAGTCATCTAAGTGATTACATGATCCGAGTTAACTAGGCCGTGTCCGATCATCACGTGAGACGGACTAGTCATCATCGGTGAACATCTTCATGTTGATCGTATCCACCATATGACTCATGCTCGACCTTTCAGTCTCTTGTGTTCTGAGGCCATGTTTGTACATGCTAGGCTCGTCAAGTTAACCTAAGTGTTTCGCGTGTGTAAATCTGGCTTACACCCGCTGTATGTGAACGTAAGAATCTATCACACCCGATCATCACGTGGTGCTTCGAAACGACGAACTTTCGCAATGGTGCATAGTTAGGGGGAACACTTTCTTGAAATTTTAATGAGGGATCATCTTATCTACTACCGTCGTTCTAAGCAAATAAGATGTGTAAACATGATACACATCACATGCAATCAAATAGTGACATGATATGGCCAATATCATTTTGCTCCTTTTGATCTCCATCTTCGGGGCTCCATGATCATCGTCGTCACCGGCATGACACCATGATCTCCATCATCATGATCTCCATCATAGTGTCTCCATGAAGTTGTCTCGCCAACTTATTACTTATACTACTATGGCTACCGGTTAGCAATAAAGTAAAGTAATTACATGGCATTGTTTCAATGACACGCAGGTCATACAATAAATAAAGACAACTCCTATGGCTCCTGCCGGTTGTCATACTCATCGACATGCAAGTCGTGATTCCTATTACAAGAACATGATCAATCTCATACATCACATATATTCATCACATTCTTCTTGGCCATATCACATCACATAGCATACCCTGCAAAAACAAGTTAGACGTCCTCTAATTGTTGTTTGCATGTTTTACGTGGCTGCTATGGGTTTCTAGCAAGAACGTTTCTTACCTACGCAAAACCATAACGTGATATGTCAATTGCTATTTACCCTTCATAAGGACCCTTTTCATCGAATCCGTTCCGACTAAAGTGGGAGAGACTGGCACCCACTAGCCACCTTATGCACCAAGTGCATGTCAGTCGGTGGAACCTGTCTCACGTAAGAGTACGTGTAAGGTCGGTCCGGGCCGCTTCATCCCACAATACCATCAAAACAAGATTGGACTAGTAACGGTAAGAATATTGAACAAAATCAACGCCCAGAACTACTTTGTGTTCTACTCGTGCAAAGAATCTACGCAATAGACCTAGCTCATGATGCCACTGTTGGGGAACGTAGCAGAAATTCAAAATTTTCCTATGAGTCACCAAGATCTATCTATGGAGAGACTAGCAACGAGGGGAGGAGGAGTGCATCTACATACCCTTGTAGATCGCTAAGCGGAAGCGTTCAAGAGAACGGGATTGAATGAGTCGTACTCGTCGTGATCCAAATCACCGGAGATCCTAGTGTCGAACGGACGACACCTCCGCGTTCAACACACGTACAGCCTGGTGACATCTCCCATGCCTTGATCCAGCAAGGAGAGAGGGAGAGGTTGAGGAATACTCCATCCAGCAGTAGCACAACGGCGTGGTGGTGGTGGAGGAGCGTGGCAATCTTGCAGGGCTTCACCAAGCACCTGCGGGAGAGGAGGAGGTGTCACGGGAGGGAGGGAGGCGCCAGGGCTTCAGGTGCGGCTGCCCTCCCTCCCCTCCACTATATATAGGGGCAAGGGAGAGGGGGGGGGGCGTAGGCTTGGCCCTTCCTCCAAGGAAGGGTGCGGCTAGGGAGGAGTCCATCCTCCCCAAGGCACCTAGGAGGTGCCTTCCCCCTTTAGGACTCTCCCTTTCCCTTATCTCTTGGCACATGGGCCTCTTGTGGCTGGTGCCCTTGGCCCATATAGGCCAAGGCGCACACCCCTACAGCCCATGTGGCCCCCCCGGGGCAGTTGGACCCCTGGTGGACCCTCGAACCCCTTTCAACACTCCCGGTACAATATCGATAATGCGCGAAACTTTTTCGGTGACCAAAACAAGACTTCCCATATATAAATCTTTACCTCCGGACCATTCCGGAACTCCTCGTGACGTCCAGGATCTCATCCGGGACTCCGAACAACATTCGGTAACCACATACAAACTTCCTTTATAACCCTAGCATCATCGAACCTTAAGTGTGTAGACCCTACGGGTTCGGGAACCATGCAGACATGACCGAGACGTTCTCCAGTCAATAACCAACAGTGGGATCTGGATACCCATGTTGGCTCCCACATGTTCCACGATGATCTCATCGGATGAACCACGATGTCAAGGACTCAATCGATCCCGTATACAATTCCCTTTGTCTAGCGGTATTGTACTTGCCCGAGATTCGATCGTCGGTATGCTGATACCTTGTTCAATCTCGTTACCGGCAAGTCTCTTTACTCGTTCTGTAACACATCATCCCGTGATCAACCCCTTGGTCATATTGTGCACATTATGATGATGTCCTACCGAGTGGGCCCAGAGATACCTCTCCGTCAACCGGAGTGACAAATCCCAGTCTCGATTCGTGCCAACCCAACAGACACTTTCGGAGATACATGTAGTGCACCTTTATAGCCACCCAGTTACGTTGTGACGTTTGGTACACCCAAAGCATTCCTACGGTATCTGGGAGTTGCACAATCTCATGGTCTAAGGAAATGATACTTGACATTAGAAAAGCTTTAGCATACGAACTACGATCTTTGTGCTAGGCTTAGGATTGGGTCTTGTCCATCACATCATTCTCCTAATAATGTGATCCCGTTATCAACGACATCCAATGTCCATGGTCAGGAAACCGTAACCATCTATTGATCAACGAGCTAGTCAACTAGAGGCTTACTAGGGACATGGTGTTGTCTATGTATCCACACATGTATCTGAGTTTCCTTTCAATACAATTATAGCATGGATAATAAACGATTATCATGAACAAGGAAATATAATAACTAATTTATTATTGCCTCTAGGGCATATTTCCAACATTAAGCAAGATGACATGATGTAGAGGGATAAACTCAAGCAATATGATATAGACCCCATCTTTTTATCCTCGATGGCAACAATACAATACGTGCCTTGCAACCCTTTCTGTCACTGGGTAAGGACACCGCAAGATTGAACCCAAAGCTAAGCACTTCTCCCATGGCAAGAAAGATCAATCTAGTAGGCCAAACCAAACTGAATATTCGAAGAGACTTGCAAAGATAACTCAATCATACATAAAAGAATTCAGAGAAGATTCAAATATTATTCATAGATAAACTTGATCATAAACCCACAATTCATCGGATCTCGACAAACACACCGCAAAAAGAGATTACATCAAATAGATCTCCACAAGAGAGGGGGAGAGCATTGTATTGATATCCAAAAAGAGAGAAGTATCCATCTAGCTAATAACTATGGACCCGAAGGTCTGTGGTAAACTACTCACAACTCATCGCAGCGGCAATGGTGTTAATGTAGCAGCCCTCCATGGTCGATTCCCCCTCCAGCGGAGCGCCGGCGAAGGCTCCAAGATGGGATCTCGCGGATACAGAAGGATACGGCGGTGGAAATTGTGTTTCGGGTGCTCCCTGGATGTTTTCGGGGTACGTAGGCTTATATAGGAGGAAGAAGTACGTCAGTGGCAGCCCGAGGGGCCCACGAGACAGGGGGCGCGCCCTATAGGGGGGGCGCGCCCTACCCTCTCGTGGCCGCCTCGGTTGCTTCTTGACTTGCACTCCAAGTCCTCTAGATCACGTTCACTCCAAAAATCACGCTCCCGAAGGTTTCATTCCGTTTGGACTCCGTTTGATATTCCTTTTCTTCGAAATACTGAAATAGGCAAAAAAACAGCAATACGGCTGGGCCTCCGGTTAGTAGGTTAGTCCCAAAAATGATATAGATGTGTAAAATAAAGCCCATAAACATCCAAAACAGGTAATATAATAGCATGGAACAATCAAAAATTATAGATACGTTGGAGACGTATCAAGCATCTCCAAGCTTAATTCCTGCTCGTCCTCGAGTAGGTAAATGATAAAAACAGAATTTTTGATGTGGAATGCTACCTAGCATAATTCTCAATGTAATTTCTATTTATTGTGGCATGAATGTTCAGATCCAAGTGATTCAAAATAAAAGTTCATATTGACAAAAGAAATAGCAATACTTCAAGCATACTAATAAAAGCAATCATGTCTTCTCAAAATAACATGGCTAAAGAAAGTTCATCCCTACAAAATCATATAGTTAGGCTATGCTTCATTTTTGTCACACAAAGATGTTCCCAACTTCTATACCCCCGATGACGAGCCAACCAATTGTTTCGTACTTAAATAATCTCAAACTCTTTCAACCTTCACGCAATACATGAGCGTGAGCCATGGACATAGCACTATGTGTGGAATAGAATAATGATTGGGGATTGTGTGGAGAAGACAAAAAAGGAGAAAGTCTCACATTAACGAGGATAATCAACGGGCCATGGGAATGCCCATCAATTGATGTCAACATGAGGAGTAGGGATTGCCATGCAACGGATGCACTAGAGCTATAAATGAATGAAAGCTCAACAAAAGAAAACTAGTGGGTGTGCATCCAACTTGCTTGCTCAGGAAGACCTAGGGCATTTGAGGAAGCCCATCGTAGGAATATACAAGCCAAGTTCTATAATGAAAAATTCCCACTAGTATATGAAAGTGACAACATATGAGACTCTCTACATGAAGAACAAAGTGCTACTTTGAAGCACAAGTGTGGAAAAAGAGATAGTAGCATTGCCCCTTTATTTATTTTCTTTTCTTTTCTTTTTCTTTTTCTTTGGCCTTTATTTTGGCCTTTTTTGGGAAATGCTCTAATAATGATGATCATCACACTTTTATTGATTACAACACATGAATTACAACTCGAAACTAGAACGAGATATGACTCTATATGAATGCCTCCGGCGGTGTACCGGGATGGTGCAATGGATCAAGAGTGACATGTATAAAAAACTATCCATGGTGGCTTTGCCACAAATACGATTTCAACTACATGATCATGCAATGGCAATATGACAAAAGTAATGTATGTCATGATGATGATGAACGGAACTGTGGAAAGTTGCATGGCAATATATCTCGGAATGGCTATGGAAATGCCATAAATAGGTAGGTATGGTGGCTGTTTTGAGGAAGATATAAGGAGGTTTATGTGTGATAGAGCATATCATATCATGGGGTTTGGATGCACCGGCGAAGTTTGCACCAACTCTCAAGGTGAGAAAGGGCAATGCACGGTACCGAAGAGGCTAGCAATGATGGAAAGGTAAAAGTGCGTATAATCCATGGACTCAACATTAGTCATAAGAACTCATATACTTATTATAAATATTTAGAAGTCATCAAAAACCAAGCACTATGCGCATGCTCCTAGGGGGATAGATTGGTAGGAAAAGACCATCGCTCGTCCCCGACCGCCACTCATAAGGATGCACAAGCCAGGTACACTTCATGCTTCAAATTTGTTACACAACTTTAACCATACGTGCATGCTACGGGACTTGCTAACTTCAACACAAGCATTCTTTAAATTCATAATCACCCAACTAGCATGACTTTAATATCACTACCTCCCTATATCAAAACTATTATCAAGTATCAAGTTGATCATAGCATCCAATTCACTTCTTATGATAGTTTTTATTATACCCAACTTTGATGCTCATCATTCTAGGACCAATTTATAACCATAGCAAATACCATGCTGTTCTAAAAGACTCTCAAAATAATATAAGTGAAGTATGAGAGATCAACAATTTCTTCAAAATTAATCCACCGCCGTGCTCTAAAAGATATAAGTGAAGCACTAGAGCAAAAACTATCTAGCTCAAAAGATATAAGTGAAGCACATAGCATATTCTAATAAATTTCAGTCAAATAGGCTTCTCCCAAAAGGTGTGTTACAGCAAGGATGATTGTGGTAAACTAAAAAGCAAAGACTAATATAATACACGATGCTCCAAGCAAAACACATATCATGTGGCGAATAAAAATATAGCTCCAAATAAAGTTTTTTTTGAGGGAATTGATAGTAGGAGAGAACTCCTACTGTTTTTTCATATATCTATATAAATGGGGTGTTTACATAGACATACAAGGTTACAAACTCAAGGGCAGCCACCCACTGGCCTCAGCACCAGAGGGGGGCGAGGAAATTTGACACCTACTCAACTCTGTGCACTTAGGACCTTGTTTACAAGAGAGGAAAACTATAACAAACAGACCTAACCCGCTTATACAGGTCAAAGTGCGGCCCAGTAAGTGAGGAAGGCCGCCCTACGGGCAGATATGATCCTATGTTGCAGCAGCCCAAAATCTTCTTTGAAACGTGCACGCCAAGACCCAAAAGTGGGATTGATCCCTCTAAAGTGCTTGTTGTTTCTTTCTTTCCACAAACTCCAGGCCACCGTCAAGAAAACTTCCATAAAGAAAGGGTTAGGCCAGGTAGTTAGTGCATTTTGTAAAGCATTCAGCCTGTCAACGAAGCCCGGCCACTGGACATGCAGAGTGTCCCAACATCTCTTGCTGAACTGACACGTAAATACCATGTGATCCACAGTTTCTTCAATGGTTTGCCCGCACAGGAGACAATTGAAGTCATTACCGATGTTGTAGTGCCTTCTACGGAGCATGTTATGTGTGTTGAGCCTGTCATGGAACAGCAGCCAACCAAAGACTTTGATCTTCATAGTACAACTGGATTTCCAGAGGTGCCGAAAAGCAGGGTGTGTGTCTGCATCATGGAAATAGTTGTTGTAGTAATCCTTAGGCCGGAATTCAGCTGCACCCCAGATGTAGTGCCAAACATCAGTGAGGGATGTGGAAGGGGAAAGCCTGGCTAATTCATCCTGAATATCTCGAATCTCTTGAAGATCTTGAGGGGAAACAGGTAGTTGAAAGGTTTCATGCAGAGCTGTGGAGGCCCAGAAGTCAGCGACAATCATATCTTCATGTGTGGCAAAAGAGAAGGCTCGAGGATGCGATGTTTCTAGTACATCATGGGACCAGAGGTCTTTCCAGAGCAGCACAGTCGAGCCATCCACAGGTTGTACCTTCGAGATCCCTCTATAGATTGGTGTGAGCTTGAGGATGTCTCTCCACCAGAAGGAGCCTACTGGATCCGCAGCATGTGGCACTTGATCAGTATAGTGAGCATCCTAGGTCATGTTAACCCAAGGTACATCCCGTTTGTTATAAAATTTGTGCAGAAACTTCAGAAGAAGGGCCTCATTATGAATTTTGATATTAATCACCCCGAGTCCACCCTTGTTTTTGGGTCGACACACTAAATCACAAGCTGCCATGGAATTGCACTTGTCTCCTTGTTCGGTTTTCTTCGTCCAAAGACAACGATGTCTAATTCTATCAAGGATCTCAATAAGTTTCGGCGGGAACTTGAGGGTGCACATGGCAAATATCAGAAGAGAGGTGGCAGATGCATTAAGCCATGCGAGCCTGCCCCAGTATGACATTAAGGCGATGGTGGAGGAGAGACGACGCTCCAATCTGCAGACCAAGGGCATGAATTCCTGGATAGATGGTTGAGAAGTGCCAAGGGGGAGCCCTAGGTAAGTGAACAGCATCGATCCAACCGTACAACCAAAAATGCTGGCTAACATTGCAGTGGCATTAGTGTCAAGACTAATGGGAATAAGGGTAGACTTATGAAAATTGATCTTGAGGCCGATGGAAGCGGCATAATCAGAAAGGATCTGTTTAACCCTGGTAGCTTGAATAGCGCAGGCCGGCAGAACAAGGAGGGTATCGTCCGCATATTGGATAACCGGATAGTCAGTTTGCCCATTGCAAGGAAAAGGTAAGAGCAAATCCCCTTGTCTGAATGCTGCATTGACTACGGCTTGAAGAAGCTCGGCAGCAAGGACGAAAATGAGAGGGGACAGGGGATCCCCTTGCCGCACCCCACATAGGCATTGAAATTGTCGGCCGGGAACACCGTTGAGAAGCACTGACGATTGATCAGAGGAAAAGAGACATTGTATCCAAGATATCCATCGATCAGGGAACCCCATATGCTGCATGATGTTTATCATTGGTTCGTTGCTATAGTATCAAACACCTTGAGCTCCAAGTAAAGTTACCAATGAACGAAGACGAAAGAGGGGATGCCTTCCGGGGCATCCCCAAGCTTAGGCTTTTGGCTATTCTTGAATATCTTGGGGTGCCTTGGGCATCCCCAAGCTTAGGCTTTTGCCACTCCTCATTCCATAGTCCATCAAAGCTTTACCCAAAACTTGAAAACTTCACAACACAAAACTCAACAGGAAATCTTATAAGCTTCATTAGTGAAAGAAACCAAAACCACCACATAAGGTACTGTAATTAACTCATTTTTTATTTATATTGGTGTTAAACCTACTGTATTCCAAGTTCTCTATGGTTCATACCCTTACATACTAGCCACAGATGCATCAAAATAAGCAAACAACACACGAAAAACAGAATCTGTCAAAAACAGAACAGTCTGTAGCAATCTATAACAAACACAAACTTCTGCAACTCTAAAAATCGTACCAAAATAGGACGTACTGTAAAATTTGTTTATTGATCAGCACCAGAAAGAATCAATGCAAAATCACGTTTATGTGATTTATTGAATTTTTTCTCGTGGGCGCAAAGTTTCTGTTTTTCAGCAGAATCAAATCAACTATCATCATAGGTTATCCTATAGGTTCTACTTGGCACAAAAACTAATTAAAAGGTAAAAACACATCTAAACTGAAAGTAGATGCAAAATTTATTGAATAACAGCAAGGAAAAATATTGGTTTTTCTCCCAACAAGCGCTTTTCTTTAAAGCCTTTTTAGCTAGGCATTGAGATTTCAACGATGCTCACATGAAAGACAAGAATTGAAGCATAAAGAGAGCATCATGAAACACGTGACAAACACATCTAAGTCTAACATGCTTCCTATGCATAGGAATTTTATAGAAAAACAAATTAGCAAGGCAAGCAAGATCTAGCATATGCAAGGGAAAAGAAAGAAACAATAGCAATCTCAACCTAACGAGAGGTAATTTAGTAACATGAAAATTTCTACAACCATATTTTCCTCTAACATAATAATTACATGAGGGATCATAAGAAAATTCAACAAAATAGCTATCACATAAAATATTTTAAACACGATCCACATGCATGCAAAGTTGACACTCTTCCAAAATAGTGGGATTATCATTAACTAAAGTCATGACCTCTCCGAACCCACTTTTATCAAAAATATCATAAGATTGAACATACTCCAAATATGTGGGATCTAAAGTTGACACACTTCCAAATCCACTTTCAATATTATTGCAAACACTATTATCAATCTCATATTCATCATGGGGCTTAAATAAATTTTCAAGGTTATAAGAAGAATCACCCCAATCATGATCATTGAAACAAGTAGTAGGCATAGCAAAACTAGCATCCCCAAGCTTAGGGTTTTGCATATTATTAGCACAATTGACATCAAGAGAATTTATAGGAAAATCATTGCAATCATGCTTTTTATTCAAGGAGTTATCGTGAATCTCTTCATAAATTTCATCATCATAATTTTCAGATTCACAAATTTTTAGCAAAGCTTCATAAAGATAATCTAGTGCACAAAACTCACTAGCAATTGGTTCATCATAATTGGATCTCTTAAAAAGATTAGCAAGAGGATGAGGATCCATAGATTTTAGGTTCTCTGTTTAGAAATAAATAAGCAACTATTCAAACCAAACAAGCAAACGAGCCAAGTAAGACATCAAAGCAAAAAGACAAACAGAAGAAGGGCGAATAAAATGGCAAGGGTGAAGTGGGGGAGAGGAAAACGAGAGGCACATGGCAAATAATGTAAATGCGAGGGAGATGAGTTTGTGATGGGTACTTGGTATGTCTTGACTTGAGCGGAGACCTCCCCGGCAACACCGCCAGAAATCCTTCTTGCTACATCTTGAGCTTGCGTTGGTTTTCCTTGAAGAGGAAAGGGTGATGCATCAATAGTAGCGTAAGTATTTCCCTCAGTTTTTGAGAACCAATATATCAATCCAGTAGGAGGCTCCTCAAAAGTCCCACACACCTACACAAACAAACAAAGAACTCGCAACCAACGCAATAAAGGGTTGTCAATCCCTTCACGGCCACTTGCGAAAGTGAGATCTAATAGAGATAGTATGATAAGATAAATATATTTTTGGTATTTTATAATATCGATGCAAAACGTAAAGATGCAAATAAAAGTAGATTGGAAGCAAATATGATAAGAGATAGACCCGGGGGCCATAGGTTTCACTAGAGGCTTCTCTCAAGATAGCATAAGTATTATGGTGGGTGAACAAATTACTGTCGAGCAATTGATAGAAAAGTGAATAATTATGAGATTATCTAGGCATGATCATGTATATAGGCATCACATTCGCAACAAGTAGACCGACTCCTGCATGCATCTACTACTATTAGTCCACACATTGACCGACTCCTGCCTGCATCTAGAGTATTAAGTTCATAAAGAACAGAGTAACGCATTAAGCAAGATGACATGATGTAGAGGGATAAACTCAAGCAATATGATATAAACCCCATCTTTTTATCCTCGATGGCAACAATACAATACGTGCCTTGCAACCCTTTCTGTCACTGGGTAAGGACACTGCAAGATTGAACCCAAAGCTAAGCACTTCTCCCATGGCAAGAAAGATCAATCTAGTAGGCCAAACCAAACTGAATATTCGAAGAGACTTGCAAAGATAACTCAATCATACATAAAAGAATTCATAGAAGATTCAAATATTATTCATAGATAAACTTGATCATAAACCCACAATTCATCGGATCTCGACAAACACACCGCAAAAAGAGATTACATCGAATATATCTCCACAAGAGAGGGGGAGAACACTGTATTGAGATCCAAAAAGAGAGAAGAAGCCATCTAGCTAATAACTATGGACCCGAAGGTCTATGGTAAACTACTCACAACTCATCGGAGGGGCTATGGTGTTGATGTAGAAGCCCTCCATGGTCGATTCCCCCTCCGGCGGAGCGCCGGCGAAGGCTCCAAGATGGGATCTCGCGGATACAGAAGGTTACGGCGGTGGAAATTGTGTTTCAGGTGCTCCATGGATGTTTTCGGGGTACGTAGGCTTATGTAGGAGGAAGAAGTATGTCGGTGGCCGCTCGAGGGGCCCATGAGATAGGGGGGCGCGCCCTATAGGGGGGGGCGCCCTATCCTCTCGTGGCCGTCTCGGCTGCTTCTTGACTTGCACCCCAAGTCCTCTAGATCACGTTCGTTCCAAAAATAATGCTCCTGAAGGTTTCATTCTGTTTGGACTCCGTTTGATATTCCTTTTCTTCGGAATACTGAAATAGGCAAAAAAACAACAATATGGGTTGAGCCTCCGGTTAGTAGGTTAGTCCCAAAAATGATATAAATGTGTAAAATAAAGCCCATAAACATCCAAAACAGGTAATATAATAGCATGGAACAATCAAAAAATTTAGATACATTGGAGACGTATCATACCCCCTTGCTGAGATCATGTGCAACAAAGATGCTTCAGGCCGGGTGGCCAACTGGGCCATCAAGCTCGCTCCCTACACCATCCTCTACCAGTCCTGCACCACCATCAAGTCCCAAGCACTGGCCGACTTCCTCGCCGATTGGGCCGAGTCCCAGTACCTGCCGCCAGCGCCGGATTCTACGCATTGGCGGATGCACTTTGATGGCTCAAAGATGCGCACCGGCTTGGGAGCCGGCATCGTCGTCACCTCTCCCAAAGGCGACAAGCTGAAGTACACACTGCAAATCCACTTCACCGCCTCCAACAATGTAGTCGAGTACGAGGCACTCGTCTTTGGGCTCCGACTTGCCAAAGAAATCGGCATCCGCCGCATCTTCTGCTACGGCGACTCGGACTTGGTGGTCCAGCAGTCGTTCGGCGACTAGGACACCAACATGGCAAGCTACCATTTCCTCGTCCACCAGATGAGCGGGAACTTTGATGGGTGCGAGTTCCTTCACATACCACGAGCCGACAATGACGCAGCGGACACCCTCGCCTGCATTGGCTCCAACTGGCAGGCCATACCAGCCGGCCTCTCCCTCGAGTTCCTGTGCTAGCCGTCTATCAAGCCCTCGCCGGAGTCTGACTCCATCTTCGTGTCGGCTGACCCCGGAGCAGCCGGATCTGGCTTGGGGACTTCCGTAGCCGGCCTGTGGACTTCGGCAGTTGGCCCAGGGACTTCACCAGGCAGCCCGAGGGCTGCGGCACCAGTACCCGACCCGAAAGCTCCATCAAGTAGCCTGGGGCTGCTGTGGTCGGCCCAGAGACTTCATCGGCACCATCAGGAGTGGTCGGCTCCATCCCGCCGCCTCCCAACCCGACCTCCCTCGTGTCAGTCAATGTATTCACAGTGGTGGCGACCCCATCCTGGGCGCAACCCATTCGCGACTATGTGGTGAGAAGCGTGCTACCAGCCGACCAAGTATTAGCCCGACAAATCCAGCACCGAGCAGTCGGCTACACCATCATCAATAGAGAGCTCGCCAGGCGGAGCGTAACTGGTGTTTATCAGCATCGCATGGAGCCGGAGAAGGGCATCAGATCCTCAGGGACATCCATCAGGGCAAATGTGGCCACCACGCCGCCTCCAGGTCCCTCGTAGCCAAAGCCTTCCGCCATGGTTTCTTCTGGCCGACTGCTTTGGACGACGCCAAGGAGTTGGTCAAGAAATGCAAAGGGTGCCAGAAGTTCAGCACCAAGCAACACCAGTCGGCCACTGCCCTCAAGACCATCCCCGTCACCTGGTCGTTCGCCATATGGGGTTTGGACATGGTAGGCCCTTTCAAGACAGCACGTGGCGGCATGACTCACTTGCTGGTCGTCGTGGATAAATTCACCAAGTGGATAGAGGCCCAGCCAATCAAGAAGCTGAACAGTCCGACTGCCATCACGTTCATCGCCGACATCACCGTCCGATACGGCGTCCCCCATAGTATCATCACCGACAATGGCACCAACTTCGCCAAAGGCGCCTTGGCCTGCTTCTACGCAAACCAGGGTATCCGACTGGACCTAGCGTCCGTTGCCCATCCGCAGTCAAACGGCCAGGTAGAGCGAGCAAACGGCCTCATCCTGTCCGGCATCAAGCCCCTCCTGATCGAGCCACTGGAGCGCTCGGGCGGCTGCTGGATTTATGAGTTGCCGGCCGTCCTCTGTAGTCTTCGGACCATGCCCAATAGATCAATCGGCTTCACGTTGTTCTTCCTCGTGTACGGTGCCGAGGCTGTCATCCCCATGGATGTCGAGTTCGACTCGCCTCGGGTCACCATGTACACGAAGGCGAAAGCAAAAGAGGCGCGAGAAGACGGCGTCGACCTACTGGAAGAGGCCCGGCTGCTAGCATGCAGCTGGTCCGCCATCTACCAGCAGAGCCTGCACTGCTACCACAACAAGAAGGTCAAGTCGCGTTCATTCTGCGAAGGCGACCTTGTGCTCTGCCTGATCCAGCGATCAGCCAGCCAGCACAAGCTCGCAACACCTTGGGAAGGCCCCTTCATCATCAGCAAGGCCCTGGGCAACGACTCATACTACCTCATCGACGCCCAAAAGCCTAGGGCACGCAAGCGGTGCACAGCCAGCGAAGAAACGGAGCGACCATGGAATGCAAATCTGCTTTGCCTGTTTTACAGTTGATTCGAGCGTATGTATCACACCAACTTTTGTATTAAGTTAAAGACCTCAGGTCCCCTGAGATGCACTCGGGGCTACCTTTTCATCTATAAGATAAGCTTATGCTATGTTTTGAGTTTTTTCCCGCCCCGTCCGGGTTCCGGTCAGCCGGCCCAGGGGTCGCTGCCTTGGCCTAAGTTCACACCAGCCGGAGCCGACTAGTAGTGTGCCGACGCATAAGCCCTCTCTTTGTTCCAAGTCACAACTCGCAGCGCGACTGTCCGACTGACAAGAGCCAAAGGTCAGAAACGTTGTCCACATGAAAACCGACTAGGGAAAATGCCAACTAAGGCCAACCCGGCCCATCGCCCGGCTGCTCAGCAGTCCGCAGGCTGGCTTCTAGCTCGATTAGCTACGCTCTATGCAGCTGAAGTAACTTGCCCGTTCTAAAAACGACCAAGTCCCTGACCCAGCCATAGACCATAGAGCGGCTGTCCGGCTGGCAGGGAGGCGGCCAAAGGAACGCGGCAAAGGAAAAGCCAAAGAGAGAAAAGTGAATTGAAGCCAAAACCCGACAACACATGCAATAATGTGCGGATTTAAACTTTATACATTGCAAAAGGCCCAAGGCCAGCATTCATCAAGTTCAAAGATACACCCCCAGTGGGTGGAATTGTGCATAACTGACATTGTTTTTCAAGCATAAAGACAGAAAAAACTTGAAAGAAGATAAACAGGACGTCTAGGCAGAAGACCCCTTGGGCTGAGCGGACTAGTTGGCGGCAGGCGTAGCTCCGGTTGGTGGGGCTTCCGGCTGCTGGGGCTCGGCTTGGCTGTCGGTGGCGGCTCACGTAGTCTCCGGAAGGTCACTAGTCGGCGCTGGGTCAGGCTGAGTCCGGCTGGTCGCTCCCCTTGTCGGTGTCAAAACCGGCGGATCTCGGGTAGGGGGTCCCGGTCTGTGCGTCTAGGCTGATGGTAACAGGAAGCAAGGGACACAATGTTTACCCAGGTTCGGGCCCTCTCGGTGAAGGTAAAACCCTACTTCCTGCTTGATTAATATTGAAGATATGAGTAGTACAAGAGTAGATCTACCACGAGATCGTACAGGCTAAACCCTAAGAGCTAGCCTATGATGGTATGATTGTAATTGTGATCGTCCTTCTAAGGACCATCCTCTCCGGTTTATATAGACACCGGAGAGGGCTAGGGTTTACATGGAGTCGGTTACAAGGAAGGAAACACAATATCTGGATCGCCAAGCTTGCCTTCCACGCAAAGGAGAGTCCCATCCGGACACGGGACGGACTCTTGAGTCTTGCATCTTCACGCTTCAATAGTCCGGACGATGTATATAGTCCGGCAGTTCGGATACCCCCTAATCCAGGACTCCCTCACCCCCATCTAGAGCAACGTAGCTGTCGTCCTCTCCCTCGATGTCCTCATCGACTTCGTCATTGGAGGCGTTCTCCTCCACCGAGTCATACCCCTCCGACGGGTCCAGACTGAACCAAGGGGGAATGATGGCGCTGTCACCTGCCCACTCCAGGAAGAAGACATCAACGTTGGCATAGTCGGCGAGGGCGGACACCCGAATGGCAATGTTCTCACTCTCCGGCACCAGCTCCAGCAGCGCCTCTTGGCGGAAGGTCGCCAGCCGCGACATGCGCACGCCAGGATACCAGGCCTTGACGAACTCCGGCGCCTTGGCTGCACTAGCTCGTGCGGCAGAGATCTTCCAGGCGTCAAGCGTTGGACCGCCACCTCCAGCCAATCGGCCGTCTGACTGGAAGTCCGTGGAATCGGACTACCCGGCCACAAGGCCTCCAAGAACTAAGACACGGCGTGCTGAAGCCGGCGGAGCAGGTGGCATGTCGGCTCAAGGCGCATCCTGATGGCCACGAGGTGCTCACCCATGGTCCGAGGTCGGTCCTGAGGAATCTCCTTGCCCTCACGCTGGCTCTCCTCGCGCTGAGCCTCAATGGCCATGCAAACGGCGATGGAGTGGCCCGAGAGGAACTCTGCACACAAGAAGACAAGGGCATTAGAAGATGGCCTCCGGCAGCAGCCGACGGCATGAAGTCGGAACAGAAGGAAAATGGGCATATCGTCGATCATGTCCTCTATCACGGAGTAGACGCCATCTAGCTAGGAGCTTCTCCCTCTCGGTCCACTCCGCGCGCTCAATCTCGAACTTGGCCCTGAGCTCTGGCTAGTCCGCCTCCAGCTTCTTGACCCGCTCCATGTGCCGCACGGCCTGGTCCGCCAGGTCCTTCTCCAGTTGGTCACGCGTGGAGGCCACCTGGTCACGCTCCTGACTCATGACCCGGAGTTGACCTTCGAGATCCGCCACACGCTTTATATAGACACCAGAGAGGGCTAGGGTTTACATGGAGTCGGTCACAAGGAAGGAAACACAATATCCAGATCGCCAAGCTTGCCTTCCACGCAAAGGAGAGTCCCATCTGGGCTCGGGACAGAGTCTTGAGTCTCGCATCTTCACGCTTCAATAGTCCGGACGATGTATATAGTCCGATAGTCTGGATACCCCCTAATCCAGGACTCCCTCAGTAGCCCCTGAACTAGGCTTCAATGATGATGAGTCCGCGCGCAGTCTTGTCTTCGGCATTGCAAGGCGGGTTCCTTCTCCAAATACTCCAAAGTAATTATCGAACACGTAGACCGTGTCCAGATCCACAAAATGATTTTCACATTTCATTGTAGGGAACATGGCGTAAATCTAATCTGCTGGCAATCTTCGTGCGCCGTGCCCTTGCATCGTGGCCTAGTCCAACACGAACTGGCGTTTCTCTCCCCACCTCGACTCGCGCTGCGAAGCGGTTTTATTGGCACGTCCTGCCAAAGCATAGATCGTGTTCCTCTTATTACGGGATTTTCCATCAATATGGGCATGCATGACCCCACGACGACCGTTGGTATGACTCCATGTATTTTTGGATAAGTCTCAAGCGGTCATGCTAAGGACTCTTGATATTAACCCCCTTGATAAAGGGATCGAGGCCTATGCCTCTTTTCCACCTCCCCTGCATCTTCTCGCACCCCGAGCTCCAACACCCAAGACCTAAGCTCCAACACCCCAGATCCTCCAATATGTCTAGATCCAACCTTAAAAGCCAGTGGGTGGCCTCCTTGATCCAAGAGGGGGACATTATGAGGCTTAGGGAGGTCGGATACCTGACCGCCGATATCCAGCACAGGCTTCTTGCTCCAGGGCAGGTTATCCCTACACCAGAGCCCAATGAGAGCGTTGTGTTTGTCCCTCACTTCCTCCGCGGCCTGGCCTCACCCTCGACCCCTTTGTGAGGGGCCTCGTGTTCTATTATGGGTTGGATTTTCATGATCTGGCTCCGGACGCTATCCTCCATATCTCGTCGTTCATTATTGTGTGCGAGGCTTTTCTCCACATCACCCCACACTTCGGCTTATGGCTCAAGACCTTCAATGTGAAGCCGAAGATGATCGAGGGGTGACATGCGGAGTGCGGAGGTGCCATAATAAGCAGAAACACCGATGCCCCATGGCCAGAGGGTTCTTTCCCGGAAGTATCCGATGTGTGGCAACGGAGGTGGTTTTATGTTACAGCTCGCAGAGGCACAAAGTGGGTAGCCGCCCCCGAGTTCCGTTCGGGACCTCCGTCACAGTTGGCGTCATGGACCGATGAAGGACGGAATTGGGAGCCCGCCAGTGATGTTCCAATACTGTAGAGCCGTATCCGGGAGCTTATTGAAAGGGACATAAATCTTGTCAGCATAATTCAAGTAATGCTAATCCGACGGATGTTGTCGTGCAAACGTCGGCCTCTCCGGATGTGGGAGTTCAATCCAAAGGGTCCGTGGACTATTAAGCACTTCTTCGGCCTGAAGCTCGAAGGGATGTGTAAATTATTCTTCGGACCACAAGTAAAGTGTCCGGACACCATCGAGGATGCGGGCCTAAGCTGCAATCGCCTAGATACCCAAGTAAGTAACCTTAAAGGCGGACACTCTGTTTATATTTGCCATAACCATTGTTCTGAAAAACTCTCCGTGGCCAGGAATGGCTCAACAAGGCGGAGAGAATCAGGTGTCCGGCGCCACATCCTAAAGGCTCGCCAGGTCCAACCGTTACCAAGATGCTTGGTCGGGTGCTTAGCAAGATGCCCTCAGGGAAAGGCGAAGGAAAGGGCAGTGAAGCCGGAATTCACGCACTACGCATCCGGACCGGGGGAATTGATTTCTCCCCAAAGGAGGATAGTCGGGGAGGGGAATCTGAGGCCACCTCCCCGCGCGAGACGAAAAGGGCCGCCTCCGAAGACTTGGAGATGGAGATGCCCAAACAGGGGAAGAAAGTGTCCCCGGGGGGCTCTGTCTTGATGGGCGTTCTCACCACGTCATGCCCGCCAATGGGCCAGCCCTCGACCTAGCTGTAAGTTAATCACTATTCCGAGGGTACTGCCTTTCTCCGAGATCAATAACCATGATTCGTCTGTTGCAGTCCGGCTAGCAGCTCTCCTCAACAGAGTTCGTCTTCGGGGATCTTCCTCCGGAGATGATGGAGAGCGAGACCCCACCCACCTCTCCGCCTCATGAAGTGGGCGACACTGAGGTGTCGTCATGGAGGTGTCCGGATCTGCCGAAGCCAGAGGCCAATACGTCAGTCGCCCTGATCTCGGAGCGTTTGGCTCCCACGGGGGACGATGAGAAGGGTCCGGCACAGTTCGATGCCTGGCCGAACGTACTGACAGGTCTTCTGGAGCAAGCTGCGCTCTCGGCGAAGCACCGCTCATTAATGAGCGCGGTGCTTAAGAAGATTCCATCCGCTACAAGCGGTTTGAATGAGGCATTTACGAGCCTGCTCAGAGGCTTTGAGGTATGTAGTAAAAAATGCACTATTTTTTGGTTGTGAGGCACGCGCTAGGTGTGCTCCATATGGATAGTAGCCCCTGAGACTCTGGTTGCCCGCCATAGGCGGCAAACGAGGGATCATATAGTAAGGGTTGTGCTGTACATGTGCGCAGGTATCTAAGGATCCGGTAGCCAACCAGTCTGTTGAAGTTGCCTAACTAAGGAGGCAGATCGGATCTATCGATGTTGATATCACGCTGGTGAACAAACGGCTGGACGAGTCACGGGGTATGTGCTCTGCTTCCCTTATTATGTTGTATAGGAAAATGTGAGAGGGGTGTCGGTGTCAAAACCGGCGGATCTCGGGTAGGGGGTCCCAAACTGTGCGTCTAGGCGGATGGTAAGAGGAGACAATTGACACGATGTTTTTACCCAGGTTCGGGCCCTCTTGATGGAGGTAAAACCCTACTCCTGCTTGATTAATATTGATGATATGGGTACTACAAGAGTTGATCTACCACGAGATCAGAGAGGCTAAACCCTAGAAGCTAGCCTATGGTATGATTGTTGTTTGTCCTACGGACTAAAACTCTCTGGTTTATATAGACACCGGAGAGGGCTAGGGTTACACAGAGTCGGTTACAATGGGAGGAGATCTACATATCGTATCGCCAAGCTTGCCTTCCACACCAAGGAAAGTCCTATCCGGACACGGGACGAAGTCTTCAATCTTGTATCTTCATAGTCCGAGAGTCCGGCCAAAGGTCATAGTCCGGTCATCCGGACACCCCCTAATCTGGGACTCCCTCAGTAGCCCCTGAACCAGGCTTCAATGACGACGAGTCCGGCACGCAAATTGTTTTCGGCATTGCAAGGCGGGTTCCTCCTCCGAATACTTCATAGAGGATGTTGAACACAAGGATAGTGCCCGGCTCTGCAAAATAATTTCCACATACCACCGTAGAGAGAATAATATTTACACTAATCTAACCTGCTGACGCATTCCGTAGCGTGACATCATGCCACGACCAAGCCTTTATTCGAATCGTTTTACTGTCCCACCTCAGCGTGTTTAGCAAGGTGGTTTCCTTGGTACGTCTTGTCAAAGCAGAGATCATGTCCCCTTATTCCGAAATTCTCATCAATACGGGCGTGGGTAACCCAACCACGCCATTAATCGTGGCACTTGGGAGATAAGCGAGTTTTACTAGGCTGGTGGGGGCTCATAGTTTCGGCCGCCCATATAAGGGGATAAGGATCTACCCTTTCCATCTATGCCTTCTTCCTCCTTCGCTTATCCATTCCTGCGCACTCGAGCTCCAGCGCCCAAGTACGCACTTCCCACCTCAACCTTCTCCAATCATGTCTGGAGCGGGAGGTAGATGGATGGCCTCCACCATCACGGAGGGGTACATCAAAAAGTTGAGGAAGGCCAGGTACTTGTCTAACGACATCACGCACCGGCTTCCAGATGAGGGGCAGCTCATCCCCACCCCCAGGCCCCATGAGAGGGTCGTGTTTCTCCCCCATTTCCTCCGCGAACTGGGCTTTCCTCTTCACCCATTTGTCCGAGGGCTCATGTTCTACTACGGCCTGGACTTCCATGATCTGGCCCCGATCTTCATCCTCAACATCTCGGCGTTTATCGTCATGTGTGAGGTATTCCTCCGCATCCATCCCCTCTTCGGCTTATGGCTGAAGACCTTCAATGTCAAGTCGAAAGTTGTGGGCGGCCGACAAGCGAAGTGCGGAGGCGCCATGGTGGGCAAGATGGCCAACATCACATGGCTCGAGGGCTCCTTTGTGGAAACCATCAAAGGGTGGCAATCGGGGTGGTTCTACATCACCGAGTCGCGTGACCCTGAATGGGCAGCGGCCCCCGAGTTCCGATCTGGCATCCACGCGGCTCACCTCATGGAAAGAGACGGGCCTGTCATGGGGTAATCCGGAAGAGGCGACCGGACTCCAAACCTGTGTCCAGAACCTGATGGACAAGAAGGTTAAACTCGTCAACGTACTCCAGGTCATGCTCTTCCATCGGATCCTCCCGTGTCAACGGCGGGCTTTCAATCTGTGGGAATTCGACCCGGCTTAGCACCAAACTCTGTCCAGGCTCTTCGACACAACGCATGAAGATGCTTGGAAGGTGCTTTTCAAGAGCTCCGAGGTCCACCCTCCCACTATCGAGGATCACGGATTCTGTGCGAAGCGCCAAGCCAGCGCGGTAATCTTAGTTTACCCATTACAGGGTATTTGTTTTTCATAGTTTGACTCTATGCGGGATCTAAACCCCCATTCCTTTAACAGGACTAGCAGAAGAAGGCCGGACAGATCAACTGTCTGGCTCCTTTGCCCGAAGACCCAGCGGACGCCCATTTGGCAAAGCTGCTGGTTCCGGCACCACACGTGGTGCTGGAGAAGAAGGCCAAGAAGAAGGCCACGGGGACTTGAAAGAGTTCCCGACGCCTAGTGGTGTCGGACTCATTGCCCGACAACCCCAAGACGCCCTCCGCCTCCGAAGACGAGGAGGAGGAAGAAGAAGCCTCTCCCCCTCCAACGGGGGGAGGAAAGAAAAGGAAGGCCGCCCCAACTGGGGAGGCCGCAGGGTCCAAGAAGGGGAAGACCCTTCTTCCGGACTACGCCTCTGACGCCGACGACGGCGGAGAGGAATGGCCATCCAGGGTCAAGCCCCTGGCAAAATCGTAAGTATTCGGATACCAGAATAACTTATGGCGTTCCTCTATTGTACAGTACCTTCTGACGCCGAATTCAATTATGCAGTCCGCCCAAGGTTCAACTCGGCGATTCGTCGAGCGGCTCCCTGGACTCGTCAGATGTGAATAGCACTTCACTCCCGACGGCTACCTCCCCTCGCCCTACGGACGATGCCGAGGTGGAGTCCCAAAAGGGGCTAAACTAGGAGGAGGTTGTCATGGAGGCGCCACAAGGCGACCTCCCAGACTCCAGGCCCAAATGGGACGAAGCCCCAGAGGGATCTAAGTCTAGCCCTGGGCCGGACACCGCTCCGGAACCTTCAGTGATTCTGGAGTCCGGCAGGCGCCCCCCTTGCAAGAAGGGCAAGCCTACGACGCCGGCGGCCTCCGTCCAACCGGAGGCGCCGGACAGTTTGCTGGAGGTGCTTAACAGCGCCTCCATCGACGAGGAGCACCGCACTGTCATGAGTGCGGTGATCCAGAAGGTTCAGTCCGCCAAGAGCGGGCTGACAGAAGCCTGTGCCAGCCTTCTAACAGGCTTTGAGGTATGTATTTAAAACATATGAAAATGGTACCGCATAGACAGTAGCCCCTGATGCTCAGTTTGGTGTTCGGAAGGAAAAGCCGAACCAAGGATCTAAAAAAATATACACATGAGTCTAACATAAATATGTCAATATGGGAATGCAGGCTGCGCTGCTGACCTCTGCCGCACTGACTGCGGAGGTCGATGCATTGAAGCAGAGCCTCGAGCGGTCCGAGAATGAGCTCGGTCTTGCCAAGAAGCAGCTCGAGGACAAGGAAGGTATATAGTACCTTATGTAAGTATATAAAAATATCTGGTTGCAAAAATGATAGGACCAACATGAATGTTACAGGGGCCACAACCGAGGTGGTGACCCTGAAGGAAGTGCTTTCCAAGGCCGAACACGCTGTGGCCATGGAGCGCACCGAGCGAGAGAAACAAGAGGCACAGATGGCGGAGGTGCGGCAAGAGCTCAATGCTCTTGTGAAAAAACATGAGAGTTTAGAGCTTGACTCGAAGACTCGAGAGTCCGAGCTTGCCTCGGCACTTGAAAGTGCCAAATCTGCCAAGGCCGAAGCCCAAAAAGCCCTCCAGGAAATTGAGGCGATGAAGAAGATTGCGGCGGGTAAGGAGTTCTTTATGCAAAGCAAGCACGCGAAAGTAAATTACCTGTTACTTACCCGAATCCGGAGCTCTCCAGGAGCATTCGGAGATCTGCCCCGCAGTGTATCCGACGCCGCCGCATTCTACCGGGCCGAGGAAGGGAGCTCGACAGAGAAGGTGTTTTGGTCCCAGTATGCTGAGGCCGGACACCCGGTGCCCCTGAGCGACTAGCTGAAGCAGCTGGTCGACCTTCATAAGGCAGCCGAACAGGCCATGAAGGGCCTGATAGGCCGGCTGTGGCCTGGGGAGGCCATGCCTTTGAGCTATTTTGGGCTGGTGCGGCGGCTGGTGGATGCATGTCCCCGGCTTGAAGTCATCAAGCGCTCCGTATGCATCAAAGGCGCCCGTAGGGCTTTTGCCCGTGCTAAAGTGCATTGGGGCAAGCTGGATGCTGAGAAGCTGGTGACAGAAGGGCCACCGGAGGGGAAAGAGCATCGCCGGCCCGAGATGTATTATGAGGGCGTCCTGAAGGGTGCCCGTCTTGTAGCGAATAAATGTACTAGGGATGTAATTTTTGAGTAAACTCGCTCGTGTTTATCCTGTGCGCTGAAAACTTGTTCATGTGCACTAAGCAACGCTTTTTGAATTTAAAATATTACCTTCTGTGCGGCCGTTTATAAAATCTGAGAGATGCAAGTCGTCTGCTTCTGCCCCCATGCCACGAGTGCTAGGGTGTTCGGGATAAACCTGAGCGCTCTTGTTCCCATTCTTGGGTCCTTCGAGGGAGGCGCTCAGCACAATGAACAAGGCGATCGGACTTATAATGCTTTATCACTCTCACTTAGCCATAGAATTCTATAATTTTAAATTTCGGTGAAGCCCCTAGTATTCGGAAGACCGAGTTTGGGGCGCTATCCACGCCTAGGCCGGATAAATCCGGCTCCTCACTCGAAGCGACATAAGTCTTTAGGGACTCGAAAAACCTCTCGAACAGCGACAGGTCTCTCGCCCTATCATGACGGTCAGTTTTAGCTTTCTCTACTGAGGTGTTAACCCAGCTCAACTGGGGCACAATCGCAGTAGTTCTCCCAGCGCTACCTTAGCCGACATAGCGGAACGTAAGGTACCAAAACATGGGAGCCGGGCAAACCCAACTATTGACCCAAGACATGATTCAGAGCCGATCCATATAATGTTATAAGTTCGGGGTGCCGCACTCATAAGATTGTTCGGTCTTCTCACACCGTATTCTGGGGAACTTAAGCCCCTGGTGTATTGGCCGTACCAAAGTGTACGGTTGCATGATGTCATGACTGAACACATTTACATGAAAAATGAATGCAATAATAGACAAGAGCTATGTATTGTTTATTAAAGGGCTGCTATGAAAGCAGAACGATACAAATATTGTGATAAGCAAGAGATGGGATTGTTTGACATGTCCCCCTCCAGGGGCAAGCTGCGAGACTTTAAGTAAGACAAGTATTTAGCTCGTTATAGAGACCACCTGGACGTTCAACGTGGCTTGCTGTCTCCCTGGCTGTTGCATCATGTGTTCGGCGATTGTATTGCCGGACAGGCCTTCCGAAGAGTGGAGTCCTGAAAGTAAGAAAAGAGAAACAACAAAATTGGGAGCCCCTAGTGCAGTTGAGCCGCCTTCTGGGCATGCCGTGGTTGTGCCCCTCCCCTTATGCCCATGGTACTTCCAGAGCGTAATTATGTATGTGTCGTACTGGTTTCGCAATCTCGCGAGGGCTGGGGTTGGGGCCGCACTGCTATGCTTGCTTGGAATGTGCCAGATGGTCTAGTTGTAGGTTACTCCGGGCACGCTTGATGGTGTCCGGACGTTTAATAGCCGGACTGTAGAATTGCCTTGAGAGGCTACTTTGTACTTCCGCCGCGAGGGCCGCCGTGTGCTCCTCTGTTCGGAGAGAGCGTTCGGTATTTCCATTGACCGTAATGACTCCGCGAGGGCCTGGCATCTTGAGCTTGAGATATGTGTAGTGCGGCACCGCATTGAACTTTGCGAATGCGGTTCGCCCGAGCAGGGTGTGATAGCCACTGCGGAACGGGACTGTGTCGAAGATTAACTCCTCGCTTCGGAAATTATCCGGGGATCCGAAGACCACTTCAAGTGTAACTGAGCCTGTACAACTGGCCTCTACACCTGGTATGACGCCTTTAAAGGTCGTTTTTATGGGTTTAATCCTTGAGGGATCTATGCCCATTTTCCGCACTGTATCCTGGTAAAGCGGGTTCAGGCTGCTGCCGCCGTCCATGAGGACCCTAGTGAGGTGAAATCCGTCAATGATTGGGTCTAGAACCAATGCAGCGAATCCGCCATGATGAATGCTAGTGGGGTGGTCCCTTCGATCAAAAGTGATTGGGCAGGAGGACCATGGGTTGAACTTTGGGGCGACTGGCTCCAATGCATATACGTCCCTGAGCGCATGCTTTCGTTCCCTTTTGGGGATGTGGGTTGCGTATATCATGTTCACCGTCCGCACTTGTGGGGGGAAGCCCTTCTGTCCTCTGTTGTTTGGCGGCCGGGGATCCTCCTCGTCATCGCTATGCAGACCCTTGTTTCTATTTTCAGCACTTAACTTGACTGCCTAATTGAACACCCAACAATTCCTGTTGGTGTGATTGGCTGGTTGTTCGGGGGTGCCGTGTATCTGGCACGAGTGATCGAGTATCCGATCTAAACTGGATGGGCCCGAAGGATTTCTTTTGAATGGCTTCTTCCACTGACAGGGTTTAGAGCCTATGAATCCGGCATTAACTGTTGTATCCTCAGTGTTGTCCCTGTTAATGCGGCGCTTGTGCTTGTTGCAACGCGACCTGCCATTGTTGTCCTTGGTATCTGAATTACCCGGGCTCTTCGTCATGTTATTACTACGAGCTAGCCAGCTGTCTTCTCCCGCGCAAAAGCGGGTCATGAGTGTTGTGAGGGCTGCCATGGATTTCAGCTTTTCCTGTCCAAGGTGCCGGGCAAGCCATTCATCACAGATATTATGTTTGAAGGCTGTGACAGCCTCTGCGTCCGGACAGTCAACTATTTCATTTTTCTTGGCTAGGAACCGTGTCCAGAATTGTCTGGCCGATTCCTCTGGCTGCTGAATTATGTGGCTTAGGTCATCGGCGTCTGGTGGTCGCACATAAGTGCCCTGGAAGTTGTCGAGGAATGCGGATTCCAGGTCCTCCCAGCAGCCAATTGACTCTGCTGGCAAGCTGTTAAGCCAATGCCGAGCAGGTCCTTTGAGCTTAAGTGGGAGGTATTTTATGGCATGTAGATCATCACCGCGGGCCATGTGGATATGAAGGAGGTAATCCTCGATCCATACCGCAGGATCTTTTGTGCCATCATATGATTCGATGTTTACAGGTTTAAACCCTTCGGGGATTTGATGATCCATTACTTCATCTGTGAAGCATAGTGGGTGTGCGGCGCCTCTGTACTGGGCTATATCACGACGTAGCTCATATGAGCCTTGCCCGCCCTGTTCGGCCTAGCCGTATTTGCCATATCCGGTGTGACGGTTATCGTGTGTGTCGTGGGGCACCCACGCGATCCGTAGATCGATCTTGTTTGCCTTGCCTTGTCCTCCAATATGTCTCCCAGGTCTGGCGTGTTTCCCCGTGCCTTGGTACTTTTTGAGCGGCGCCGGGGTGCGGCTTGGGTTGAGGGCCGAAAGGCCTCTCTGTCACGGCCACGGGGTGGCCGATCGGCCGCATCATACGCTGGTGATGTAGTTTAGTTGCTTCCTCCTCTAGTTGGGGTAGTAGCCTGCGCTTTGGGTAGCTCTTGGAGGGGCGTTCGAGTTTGTACTCTTCGGTCGCCAGGACTTCAGTCCATCTGTCGGCTAGCAAATCTTGGTCAGCTCTAAGCTGCTGTTTTTTTCTTTTGAGGCTGCTTGCTATGGCCATAAGCCTGCGTTTGAAACGCTCTTGTTTGATGGGATCCTCAGGCACGACAAATTTGTCGTCGTCGAGGCTTGCCTCTTCTTCGGAGGGAGGCATATAATTGTCGTCCTCGACCTCTCTGGCTGCCGCTCTCTCATGAGGGATGGCTTCTCCATCCTCCTGCGCTGAATCCTGCTGGAGGGAGTTGTCTTCGGCACTGTCCGGGGTGTTACTATCTCCAGTACCGGACTCGCAATTTTTGCTTTGGCGGGATTTAGAGCAGCGCCGCTGACGCCGGCGCTTAGGTTGTTTCTTGGAGGGGTCATCCTCCGCTTTTTCATCGCCATTCCCTTCTTTTGGGGTGTCCACCATGTATATGTCATATGACGAGGTGGCTTTCCAGTGCCCTATAGGCGCTGGTTCTTGGTCGTCTCCTTCATCGGCGTCCATACCGTCGATGTCTTCGGAGTCGAAGTCGAGCATGTCGGTTAAATCGTCGACAGTGGCTACGAAGTGGGTGGTGGGTGGGTTTCGGATTTCTTCGTCGTCCGCATCCCAACCTTGCTGACCATAGTCCGGCCAGGGCTCTCCTGACAAAGAGAGAGACTTTAGTGAATTCAGGATGTCGCCAAAGGGCGAGTACTGAAAGATGTCCGTGGCGGTGAACTCCATGATCGAAGCCCAATTGGGTTCGATCGGAAGGGGTGCGGAAGATTCGGAGTCCAGAAAGGAGTACGGCACCTTGGAGTCACGAGTTCCGCGAGGGACAAGATTGGAGTTCGGCTCGGTTGCCGTACAGATTGCAGCCCCCGAGGCGGCGTCTAGCCACCCGTCCTCGACCGGCACAGTCGGCTCTGAGCTGAGGGTCGGAGCAGACACCTGAGCGGCGCTCTGGGCACTGTCCGGCGGCAGAGCTCATGCCCATCGTGACAACGCGGCGCGCTCGGCTGCGGTTCGAATCCGTCGAAGATCAAGTCTCCGCAGATGTCAGTCGTGCAGTTTAAACTTCCAAATCTGACCTGATGGCCAGGGGCGTAGCTTTCGATCTGCTCCAGACGGCCAAGCGAATTGGCCCGTAGTGCAAAGCCGCCGAATACGAAGATATGTCCGGTGAGAAAGGTCTCACCCTGGACCGCGTCGTGGTTGATGATCGAAGAAGCCATCGGGCCTAAAGGTGACGACACAGAGGAACTCTCAATGAAAGCACCATGTCGGTGTCAAAACCGGCGGATCTCGGGTGGGGGGTCCCAAACTGTGCGTCTAGGCGGATGGTAACATGAGACAAGGGACACGATGTTTTTACCCAGGTTCAGGCCCTCTCGATGGAGGTAAAACCCTACTCCTGCTTGATTAATATTGATGATATGGGTAGTACAAGAGTTGATCTACCACGAGATCAGAGAGGCTAAACGCTAGAAGCTAGCCTATGGTATGATTGTTGTTCGTCCTACGGACTAAAACTCTCTGGTTTATATAGACACCGGAGAGGGCTAGGGTTACACAGAGTCGGTTACAATGGGAGGAGATCTACATATCGTATCGCCAAGCTTGCCTTCCACGCCAAGGAAAGTCCTATCCGGACACGGGACGAAGTCTTCAATCTTGTATCTTCATAGTCCGGGAGTCTGGCCAAAGGTCATAGTCCGGTCATCCGGACACCTCCTAATCTGGGACTCCCTCAAGGGGCATAATATTAAAGCAATGTGTTTGTACTGCAGATGGTGCTGCGGCTGTGGAGGCCCTGAGTGCGGAACTTGCTCAGGCCAAGGAACAAGCTCGGGCTAGCAATGCGGCTGCCCTAAAGGTGGCCGAAGGATTGAGAGCCGAATAGGCTGCTCATCGCCAGAGCGAGGAAAAGATAGCCGAAACGGCTGTGGAGTTAAAAAATGTCGCCGACCGGTATGTACTCCTTGAAAAGGAGAATAAGACTAGCTCGGCCGAGATGGACAAGGCACTTAATGCCACCAAGGAGATGCGGACCGGGACCTGGGGTATGCGGGAGGAGCTCCAACAGGCCGACAAAATCATGGCTGGGGGCTCCTACTTACTGCGGACGAAGTTTTTGGATCCGAAGTATGCTCCCCTGGATGGACACTGGAGTCCGGCCGACGCATATGCGGACTTGGCGAATAGTACGGCTGATGCTGCCAAGTTCTACGAGGATCAAGGTGATAAGGAAGTGGAGAAGCTTTTCTGGTCGCAATTCAATGCTCCCACTCGCCTGCTGCCGTTAAATGAGAAGATGGCTGTTGTGGAGGAGCTTCACAGGCTGTCCGGGCTTGCAATGCGGTCTATAATAGACCATCTTTGGCCTAAGGGGCCTAAGCCGGACAGCTACTTTGGTTTGGTGCAACAATTCCTTGGGGCCGTGGCTCGGATCGATGCCATGAGGAGGTCGGCGTGCATAGAGGGTGCACGAATGGCTCTTGCCCGCGTTAAAGCCTATTGGACGGATATGGAGGCCACCATTGTAGCGACCCAGGATCCGGCAAGAGTCCAATATCCGGCCGAGCACTACTTGGTGCAGGTCATAGAAGGTGCCTGGCTAATAGAGGCGCAGTGCTCGAAGAATGTCTTGTTCGAGTGATAAATCGAATCATTGTAAAACAATGTTTATTTTGATTATGAGGCTATATTTATACTTTTTGCCTGAAAAGATGATTGTGTCCCCTGTGTGGCCATTTTTATATATGTATATAAGTAATCCGAAAGTTAGCAGTCGTTGGCTTTAGCCCCCATGCATACAATGCGAGGGTGTTCGCGAAAAATATGCTTAATCACACTTGATCCAATGTCTTGGTCCATTAAGAACGTGATCGCACATCGAACTAGGCAACCGGACTATATAGTTGTAACACTTTCGCTTAGCAGTGGGAGTCTAAAGGTGGGGCTGCTATTGTCGGCGTTTTGGGAACGGGGGTCCCCAGACTTGCCTGCCTGCGGCCTGCAGCGTGGCTCAAGGGGCGGCCCAGCATGGCCCATCTTCATCAGCACGACCTCAAGACCCTCGCGAGGGGCCAAGCCTCCCGGGATGGACGACAGGGAGCTTCCTCAGGCACGGCCTCGTCGGGCTGGCTCGCGAGGAGGCGGAGAGATCAAGGCGGGGTACCTCACGAGGTTCCCATGATGTAAGCCATGACGACCAAGGGCGCCAGGCGGGCGCCAGCCCGCGCAGTGTCCTCCTTTCCTCTTTGGTGCAAAGGGAGCAAGCGCAGGCGAGAGCATCAAGCAAAGGCATCCGTTTCGGTGCAACAAGACCAAGACCGTCGCAACAGCGGGAAGGAAGTCATTGTGGAGCCCAAGCCGGCGTCACCACCAGAGCCTTTGACAGGCGAGGACCAACTTTAGTCAGGATAAGTGTACTGGATGTTCCCCTTCAAAATGGCCAATTGTTGGCGCCCTTCCCGCTCAATATTTGGGAAGAGGCCTAGGGCCTTTGCCTATAAATAGGACTAGCCACCCACAAGGTAGGGGTATCATCTGAAAACCAGTAGGAAGAGCGACTGAACTCCCCCTAGCAGTTCATCGTAGCAGCCAAGAATAGACCCTCGCGAGGCTGTTCTTCCTTGTATTGTTCATCATCAGCCCAAGAGGCAATCCACCACACCACAAACTAGAGTAGCGTATTACACCACAATGGTGGCCCGAACTAGTATAAACCCTGTGTCTCTTGTGTTGTTCCTTTCATAGATTAGATCCTAGCGAGGCGGCATGGTGAAGGTAGGTAGAGGGCGAGATCTCCGCGCGCACCCCAGTGTTCGAACCAAGAGGGTCTGCCGGAACCCGAAATCCGACATTTGGCGCGCCAGGTAGGGGTGCGCCGGAGCTTTCCCTTCCGCCGACCCACTCTCCACCGACACCACGACTCACCCTGTGATGAGCAGCGCGCCGCCCGCTCCGGTCGCCAGCACTAGCGCGGGGGCCAGGGGGCTCCGAGCCTTGGCCCCAGCCTTACGACAGGTGCGGTGGCCGGACAAGTTCAAGCCAGCGGCGCCGCCGCGCTACAACGGCACGACTGATCCGCTGGCCTTCCTGCTGGCGTACGAGAAGGCCATCCTCGAAGAAGGAGGCGACGACGGGGCCATGCCTAACTGGTTTCCCATGGCCCTCACCGATGCCCCGCGCATGTGGCTGCTCCACCTGCCGGCGGCTTCCGTGGCCTCTTGGGAAGAGCTGCACAACCTCTTCCTCGCCCAGCATGCTGCGCCGGCGCCCCCGGTCATCGCGGCCCTCCTGGGCGGCTCGCAGGCGCCACCTTCAGGCCACCGCGTCAAGCCATTCGTCCGCTAGGTCGGCGCTGCCTCCATGCGGCAGGGGGCTCCCTCAGGTCGGTCGGCGCCCAAGGTCGATCTGGCCTTCAGCTCGGAGAACCACCCCTCCAACTCAGCCTGCTCGGGCGTGCTCCCGATGCTGTGCACCCCCACCATCTACCAGGTGGCCGTCACCAGGACTCTCATCGACGGCGGCGCGGGCCTCAGCATGCTCTCGATTGAAGCCTTCAACCTCCTTCACATACCACCGGAGCGGCTTCACCCCAGCCGGCCCTTCTTGGGCGTCGGGGGCGGGTCATCCAGCTCCCTGGGGCAGATCTGTCTCCCGGTAACCTTCGGCACCTACGACAACTTCCGCACGGAGCTAATCGACTTTGACATCGCCCCCATCGGCCTCCCATACAACGCCATCCTCGGCTACCCAGCGCTGGCCCAATTCATGGCCGCGACTCACCCAGCGTACAACCTCATGAAAATGCCCGGGAGCAGCAGCGTCCTCACCGTGTCCGGAGACACCGGGGATGTGTTACAAGTGCTCAAGCTCGCCTTCAAGGCGGCGGCGTCGACGCAGCCCCTGAGCCCAAGGGGGCTGCGCCGGCCAAGAAGAAGCAGTTGTTCACCCAAGACAAGGCAGAAACTAAGTAGATACTGGTCGACGAGGACGGATCCACTGACGCCACCTTCACCATAGGCGCCAACCTCGAGCCCGAGCAGGAGGAGGCCCTGGTCAAGTTCCTACGCGCGAACAAGAAGGTATTCGCATGGGAGCCTGATCAGCTGGTGGGGATCCCTAGAGGCGTAATCGAGCACCACCTTAACGTGTGCCCCAATGTCCGCCCCGTGAAGCAGAAGGCAAGGCGGCAGTCCACGGAAAAGCAGGCTTTCGTCGTCCAAGAGACCCGCAAGTTGGAAGCTGCAGGGGTCATTCGCAAGGTCTGATACCCGGATTGGTTGGCCAACCCAGTCATTGTGCCAAAGAAAGGGGGGAAGGAACGTATGTGTGTCGACTTCACCAACCTCAACAAAGCCTGCCCGCAAGATCCGTTTCCGCTCCCCCGCATCGTTCAGATCGTCGATTCCACCGCCGAGTGCAACCTATTATGTTTCTTGGATGCCTTCTCTGGGTATCACCAGATCAAGATGGCGGTAGAAGATGTGGAAAAAACGGCTTTCCTAACCCCGTGTGGGGTGTACTGCTACACATGCATGCCGTTCAGGCTGCGCAATGCAGGGGCGACCTTTCAGCGGCTGATGCACATCACCTCGGGCCCGCAGCTCGGGAAGAATGTTGAGGCTTACATCGATGATATTATGGTGAAGTCTCGCGAGGCCAAGACCCTGATACAAGACCTGGAGGAAACCTTCGCGAGCCTCAACGTTGTGAGCCTGCGGCTCAACCCAGAGAAGTGTGTGTTGGGGTCCCCTCAGGCAAGCTCTTGGGCTTCCTCGTATCCCACCAAGGCATCGAAGCTAACCCAGAAAAGGTCAAGGCGGTCGAGGACATGAGCCTGCCAAAGACCCTCAGAGAAATGCAGAAGCTCACTGGGCGCGTGACAACACTAGGACGCTTCATCTCCAAGTTGGGGGAGCGAGCGCTGCCTTTCTTCCAGCTGATGAAGAAAAAGGGACCCTTTGAATGGACTGAAGAGGCCGACAAGGAGTTCCAAGATCTCAAGAGGTACCTAACCAGCCCTCCGGTAATGGTGGCCCCGCGCCCTCAGGAACCCCTGGTGCTCTACCTTGCAGCAACTCCCTACTCTGCCAGCGCAGCCCTGGTGGCGGTTAGGGAGGAGCATCGAACCAAAGTCGCAGCAGCTGCCTGGGTCGAGGCGAAGCATGATCAAGGAAGACCCATAGAGACCACTACCACAGCCAAGAAGGATCAGCCGCCGCAGGGGAACGCACTCGGGACAGCGGAGACCCCTTCCCCTAGCGACCAGCCGCTGGAGGCTCCCCTGTCTCAGGGGGCGCCATGGTCTCCGGAGGGTGCCATCGACACCAGCACTCCCAACCTCGTTGAACACCATGTGTACTTCGTCAGCACAGTGTTGCGGGACGCAAGGGCGCGGTACCCCATGCCTCAGAAACTCCTCCTCGCGCTATTGGTGGCCTCGCGCAAGCTGCGGCATTATTTTCAGGGCCACCCCATCAAGGTTGTCTCAGCGTACCCTTTGGAAAGGGTGCTCAGGAGCCCTAACTCAGCTGGAAGAGTCGCTGAGTGGAACATTGAACTGCAAGCGTTTCAGCTCGAATTCAGCACAACCAGAGTCATCAAGGGGGCCGCCTTGGCAGATTTCATGGCAGAGTGGACGGAGGCGCCGGGCCTCAAGGCTGATGAGGATCGATCCCTCTCCCCGGGAAGCGAGGTGCCGGATGGTTGGGTCATGTACTTTGACGGGGCGTTCTCCAGGCACGGCGCGGGGGCTGGTGCGGTGCTTATATCTCCTACTCAAGATAAGCTCTACTATGCCGTGCAGCTCTGTTTCCAGCACGGAGAAAAGGTCTCCAACAACATAGCAGAATATGAAGGCCTAATAGCAGGCCTGAAGGCCGCGGCTGCCCTAGGAGTAAAGCGCCTTACCATCAAGGGTGATTCACAACTCCTCGTAAACTTCTCCAACAAAGTATACGAGCCGAGGGATGAGCACATGGAAGCCTACCTTGCGGAGGTCCGCAGGATGGAGAAGCAGTTCTGGGGGCTAGAGTTGCAGCATGTGCCCCGTGGCACCAATCAGGAGGCTGACGACATCGCCAAATGAGCATCCAGGCGGCTACCTCAGGAGCATGGCGTCTTTGAGGAACGACTCTTCAAGCCCTCGGCCACGCCATCACTGTCAAGCGCGGTCCAGCCTCGGGAGGAGCTCCCCCAGCCGCCAGCCTCGGGAGCCCCGGTCTGTGGCCTGGCCTCAGGAGCGCGTCTGCTCTTGACGATGGAGCCTTAAGAGGGGTGCTGGATCACGGAGCTCCGGAGCTACTTGACGCAAGGGACCTTGCCAGAGAAGGAGGAGGAAGCGGAGCGTGTGGCGCGGCAAGCCACAGCATACTGCATCAGGGATGGAGAGCTCTACCGGAGGCGACCGAATGATGTCTCCCTGCGCTGCATCTCCAGGGAGCAAGGGAAGGAACTGCTGGCGGATATACATGGCGGAGACTGTAGGCATCATTCATCATCGCGGACCCTCGTTGGCAAGGCGTTCCGCAGCGGATTCTATTGGCCCACTGCGCTCAATGATGCCGTCGAACTGGTGAAGGCTTGCGAGGCCTGCCAATTCCATGCCAAGCAGATCCATCAGCCGGCGGGAGGTCTGCAAACTATACCCCTCTCGTGGCCATTCGCAATCTGAGGGCTGGATATCCTGGGCCCATTTCCTCACGCGCCAGGGAGCTATCGCTACCTCTACGTCGCAGTGGACAAGTTCACCAAGTGGGCTGAAGTGGAAGCTGTCCGCACCATCCCCGCAGGTTCTGCGGTCAAGTTCATCAAGGGCATCGTGAGCCAGTTCAGGGTGCTGAACTGCATCATCACTGACAACGGTTCGCAGTTCACCAGTGACCTCTTCAAAACATATTGTGCTAACCTTGGAACGCAGATATGCTACGCTTCAGTGGCGCATCCCCGGAGCAATGGTTAGGCCGAGCGGGCCAACGCGGAGGTCCTGAGAGGCCTCAAGACTAGGACATTCAAGAAGAAGCTGGAGGCCTGCGGCCGAGGTTGGTACGACGAGCTTCAGTCCGTGTTGTGGTCCATCCGCACGACCGCGACCAAGCCAACTGGCGAGACCCCATTCTTCCTGGTCTATGGAGCTGAAGCGGTCCTCCCTCACGAGGTCAGACGTCGTTCCGCACGGGTCCTGGCGTTCGACGAGGCGCAGCAGGACGCCCTGCGGGGGACGGACCTCGTGTTGGGGGAGGAGCGTCGTCGGGAAGCCGCGCTCCGAGCGGCAAGATACCAACAAGCGCTGCAGCGATACCACTGTCGCAACATCCGCCCCAGGACTCTCGAGGTAGGGGACCTCGTGCTCAGGCGGGTTCTCTCCAGGGAGGGAGTGCATAAGCTCTCTCCCATGTGGGAGGGCCCGTTCAAGGTTGTTCATGTTTCCAGGCCCGGCTCCGCGTGCTTGGAGACTTAGGAGGGGGTACCCGTCCAGAACGCGTGGAACATCCAGCACCTCCGGAGGTTTTACCCCTAAAAAGGCCCAGAGCCTGTGAAGAAGGTGAACGCCTGTGAAGTTGTCGCGTTTTGGAAAAGGCCCAGAGCCTGTGAAGAAGGCGAACGCCTGTGAAGCTGTCGCGTTTTGGAAAAGGCCCAGAGCCTGTGAAGAAGGCGAACGCCTGTGAAGCTGTCGCGTTTTGCAAAAGGCCCAGAGCTTGTGAAGAAGGCGAACGCCTGTGAAGCTATCGCATTTTGGAAAAGGCCCAGAGCCTGTGAAGAAGGCAAAGGCCTATGAAGCTGTCGCGTTTTGGAAAAGGCTCGGTGCCAGTGAAGAAGGCAAACGCTTGTGAAGTTTATCTTTCCGAGAAAGGCCCGGAGCCTGTGAAGAAGGCCAACGCCTGTGAAGCTCGCCGCCCGTGACACTCTCACGTAATAATGAGTTGTGGTTGTACACGCCCCGGAGTCTCAGGAGCGCCGGCCTCAGGCCCTGGGGCTCCCTCCCACGCCCAGTGGTAGCACTTAGCTCCATGCTGGTGAGAAGACATCGAAGACTAGATTAGGTGCCGTACGCGGATTTTTTCATTTGCTTTCTGCAGTTGGCTTGTTCATCCCCATTCGAGGTTTTATTGAAGTTGTTATCGTCTTTGGCTTGTGACTCTTTGTCTTTTTCACTCTCCTGCCCCGATTTCTCTCACGCAAGTCTCGCGAGGGAGCAACGCGGGCACCCTCGCGAGTGTTTTCTGTCCTTATCGTTCGAGGCTTCCCTACCCGGGTCCACTACAGGAGCATCCCTCCAGTCCGTGCCCCACGGGCACCGCGACACGAACATAGGACCTGGGTTGGTCGCCTCCACAGCTGAGGCCGGGAGCTACCTCTCCAGACTAACCCTCGAAGGACATGAAGCGTTCGACGAGGCCTCGGCCTCGTGAAATAAAGGTCACGACACCCCCCCCCCCCGAGCTAAGTAATTTCTACGCGCGGGCGTGCGGCACAAAGGCACAATACCGGAATAGTGGAAGCAGTACGATAATTAACAGAAATAGTCCAAGCACGCCCCCGTGGGGCCCTACACTACTGTCTCTTTGCACAGGAAAAGGGAAAAAGAACAAAACAGGCGTGACTCGCCCGGCACCAACTCGCGGGGGAGACTCGAACTGCCTCCGGAGCTCAAGAGGACTCCATCTTGCGCTTCACCTAGGCGTGACGGCGGGCAGACCCGCTACCTCCCTCCAGGCAGGTGCAGCGGCGCGGAGGCTGATCATGGCCACCGCTGGAGGAGCCGCTGCCCGATGAAGAGCCGTCGAAGCTCGATGAACCCCGAGCGTCGCTGACCACGCGCGCGCTGTCGTCTTCATCGTTGCTGGGGCTTGACCCACGGCCGTGGTCGTCGTTCTCAGGGCAGCACCTAGCGTGGCGACCATCTTCCCCGAACACCCTCACGTAGAGGGTGGCATCGCCGTCGAATTTGAAGTGCAGGATGCACCGCCGGCTCAGACCACGCGCGCGGGCAAACGTTTGCCAGCCGCGGGTCAGGGCTAGGCTCGCGGCTGCAGAGACCTCCAGCGAAACCCAGGAGGCCCGGCTGCAGCAACCGTCTGCCTGAAGCCAGAGGCCGCCCGGGGCGCCAGCCGGAAGCTCACTGTAACAACCTCGATGCGACTATATCTCCCACGTGTCGAGGCACGACTTAGAGGCATAATCGCATTGAAGGCATATGTCGCAAGTGAGGTAATCTTCACACAACCCATGTAATACAATAAGGGAAAGAGATACATAGTTGGCTTACAATCGCCACTTCACACAAATACATGAATAAAGCATTACAACAACCAAATACAATCAGGGCCCGACTACGGAGCCTAAATAAAAGAAGAACCCCAAATGCGACAAAGGTCCCCGATCGACCCCAACTGGGCTCCACTACTGATCAACTAAAACGAAACAACACAAAGGGCAAGATCTTCATCGAGCTCCTCCTGAGCTTGGTTGCGTCAACTGCACAAACTCATCGGCACCTGCAAACTGGTTTTGGAAGTATCTGTGAGCCACGGGGACTCAGCAATCTCGCACCCGCGAGATCAAGACTATTTAAGCTTATGGGTAAGGTAAAGGTATGAGGTGGAGCTGCAGCAAGCGACTAGCATATATGGTGGCTAACATACGCAAATGAGAGCGAGAAGAGAAGGCAAAGCACGGTCGATAAAAGTATGATCAAGAAGTGATCCTGGACTACCTACGTCAAGCATAACTCCAACACCGTGTTCACTTCCCAGACTCCGCCGGAAAGAGACCATCACGGTTACACACACGGTTGATGTATTTTAATTAAGGTCAACTTCGGGTTTTCTACAACCGGACGTTAACAAATTCCCATCTGCCCATAACCGCGGGCACGACTTTCGAAAGTTCAAATCCCTGCAGGGGTGTCCCAACTTAGCCCATCACAAGCTCTCACGGTCAACGAAGGAATAGACCTCCACCCGAGACATTCCGATCAGACTCGGTATCCCGGTACAACAAGACATTTCGACAGGGTAAAACTAAACCAGCAACACCGCCCGAATGTGCCGACAAATCCTGATAGGAGCTGCACATATCTCTTTCTCAGGGCACACTCAGATTGTCTTAGGTACGGGTAGGCCAACCCAGAGTTGCCCCTGGTGGTCACCGGTAGCTGACAGTTGGACCAACACTCAGAGGAGCACTGGCCCGGGGGGGTAAAATAATGATGACCCTCAGGAGCACGACTCCCAAGGGAAAAGAAAAGGCTAGGTGGCAAATGGTAAAACCAATGTTGGGCATTGCTGGAGAAGCTTTACTTAAGGCGAACTGTCAAGGGGTTCCCATTATAGCCCAACCGCGTAAGGGACGCAAAATCCGGGAACATAACACCGATATGACGGAAACTAGGGCGGCAAGAGTGGAACAAAACACCAGGCATAAGGCCGAGCCTTCCACCCTTTACCAAGTATATAGATGCATTAATTAAGTAAGATATATTGTGATATCCCAACAAGTAAATAAAAGTTCCAACAAGGAATGGCTCCAATCTTCCACCTGCAACTAACAACGCTATAAGAAGGGCTGAGCAAAGCGGTAACATAGCCAATCAACGGTTTGCTAGGATATGGTGGGTTAGAGGTTGAACATGGCAATTTGGGTGGCTGACAAGCAAGTGGTAGGCATCGTAGCATTGGCATGGCAAAAGAGCGAGCAAACTAGCATAGCAAAGATAGTAGTGATTTCGAGGGTATGATCATCTTGCCTGAAATCCCGCAAGGAAGAAGAACGAGTCCATGAAGAAGACAAACGGACGTAGTCGAACGGATCCTCACAAACGCGACGTTATCGGAACCAACCCGAAGAAGCAATCACCGGAAAAGAAGCACACAACATAGTAAATAACCAACACATCAACATGGCATGATGCACAAACGAGTATGATGCATGTCCGGATTAAAGAGGCATGGCATGGCAAAGTGCACAATCAGTTCTACAAATTAAGTGGAGATCAATATGCAACGAGTTGCATATTGACGAAACACCACAACAAGTTATTTAGTTTGATCTCGTTTATGTACCCCAACAATATTAAATGTTGATTAACATGGCAAGAGGTGAAGCACAACGAAACTACCTATCTAGGCAAGTTTAAATGAGGCCGGAAGTAACGAACAACAATTCCGGAAACTCCCCATATGCATATTTTAGATTAGGTCCTGTTCTGCCCTAAACACAATTTTAGAGTTGTTTAATGCAAATAAAGGTCACCATGATAAACTAGGCAAAATTCTACCCCATTTACATATAAAGTTTATTAAAATTGGAGTTACGGTTATTTAGTTATGAAATAAAGCATTTTAGCACGGCATAGGAGCAAATTAATGCAAACAGCATTTTTATCATCTCAAACATAGATGAAAGTTGGATATTATTAATCTACACAAAATTCTGAGCAAGTTTTATATATAACTTATTTTAATCCGATGCACGGTTAGTGAGTTATTAAATGCATGAAGTTGAAGGACTTTTCTGTAAAACAGTTAATTCACTGGATAAAGGCTAAAATCACAGATCTGTAAAAAAGCAAATCGGGCCGAAATATGCTGGGCCAGCAGTGCACAGGAGAGGGATCTGGAGGGGGCTGCTCACTTCGGCCCAAGGCCCAGATCTGTTGAGAGGGAGGCCGGTTTGAAGGGGAGGCAGAGGTGGGCGCTGGGCCAGCTGGAGCCTGGCGCGGCTGGGCTGGGCTTCGCGCGCGGCTGGAGGAGAGGCAGCCCAGGCGCGCGCTAGGTCTTGGCGCTGGCAGGACGAGGCGGGCGCTCCCTGGATCGAAGCAGAGGCGCTGGGGCGTGCTTGTTCCCGAGCAGAACGAGTGGGGCGCCGGCGCGGCTTGAAGCAGGAGTTTGGCGGCGAGGAAGAGATGGAGGCGCAGGGGATGGAGGGGCGCGGAGCCAGGCGCGACCACACCCTCCTCGAACAAGAACTTCTCGATGCAGGGGAAGCAGACGTCGGAGCGGCGGAGCTTGCTGCTGGCGACGCGGGATCCGGGCGAAGAGGGCCTTGGCGCGACGCGGGTGACATGGCGGCGCGAACAGGGCGACTTGGCGCTGCTGCGCTGGCGCGGCGTGCGAGGCTGAGGCCACCGGAAGGAGCAGGTCAGGCGCTGCACGAAGCACCAAGGGGCGGCCATGGCGTGGAGCTCCTGGGTCCTTGCGTTCCCTGCGAGAGAGAGAGGGAGCAAGGAGATGAGAGGGAGAGAGAGAAAGGGAAGGGAAGGGAGAAGAGGCACGGGCGCAGGAGGGAGGCGCGGGGTCGCGAGGCCAAGGCAGGGGAACGGCGAGGCGGAGGGCGCCGGGAACGGGGCAGATTTGGCGAGGGGAGGCGGATCAGAGGCAAACCGGCGGCGTCCGGATCCTCTTGGCAGCCTTGCCGTTCGTCCATGGAGGTCCCCTGTCCAAAGGAAACGAGCAGAGGGATGAGCAGAGGGAGAGGAAAACAGAGAGGGAAAAGAAGGGGAAGGGAAACGGGGGAAAAGAGACGGCGGCGAGGGGCTCTGGCCTGGTGCAGTGCCACGCGGGAAGGAGGGCGCCGGATCCATCGGACCGGGTCGAGGCAAGGGGCTCCATGGATGTGGTCGGAGGCTACAAGGTGGAGGCCGAGAGGAATTTTTGGATTGGGGGCTCGGGCATCTGGAACGAGGAGGAGGGAGAGCGCTGGTTGGGTGGAGAAGGATCGGGAGGGGATCCCGAGAGGGTTTGGTCGGGTGGCGGCGGAGGGAACGGGAGGATGGGACAAGGCGCCTAGGATCTAGGGTTGGATATATATATAGGTAGGGGATGGTAGGGACTAATCCGGTCCGTCCGATTATAATCGGGCGGTCGTAAATAAATAGGTTAGATAGCCCGAATAATAAAACGAAGATATTTTGTAGATGTTTGGGGATGATCCGGACACAGCGGTAACGACTGTCCGAGTCGGGTCCGGGACAGCTTTCGGGCGCTCGCGAGGAGGGTCGCGGGCTGACGAGAGAGGTTAGGTAGGGCATGGTGGTGAGTAGTGACTGTGTAGACGGTCTCGAGCTGAGAGAAGAGAAGAGAGGGAGGCCCGACGACTATTTCCGGAGACCGAAAACGTCCGACGTTTTGACCGGCTACTATTGCCGCTATATTTATCCGTTGGGGCGTCAAACGAACTCCGATTGCGATGAAACTGGACAGGCGGTCTGTCTACACTATAATAAGACCACACACCAAATTTCAACCCAATCCGAGAACATTTTCCGGCCACTTATAAAATAATATTTCGGACATGCCGCGGGCGCGTGCAAGTGTGTCTGGGCTCAGAACGGACAACGGACGGAACGAGGAGACCGGGACGGATGCAAGTTTTGAAAACATGATGATGCAATGCACATGATGACATGATGAAATGCAACACGCAAGCAATGACAACGCAACAACAGCGAATAACTGCATGACACCTGGCACATCGGTCTCGGGGCGTTACAACACTCCACCACTACGAGAGGATCTCGTCCCGAGATCTAGGATGGCACCGGAGGGAAAAGAAGAGGAAGAGGAGAGGTAAAACCAAGTTGCTTCTTTGACCAATGAGTGAAACCAAAGAACCTTGAGAGGTTGAACAAAATGAAATGAAGAAAACAACGAAGATGAGCAAAGTTGAAAACACTCCGTTAGAAAAGAGGAGCAAGGGATACAACGAGAACCAATAGGTTTAGTGATAAGATAGATATTGAAACCACTCCGGTTAGAACTGGATAGAGAAAGGATAAGATTGATATAATTTGGGCAGCACTCCGACTGTAAATGGAAGGAATTGAACATGAACTTGACAAGATGGGAGGATACATGATGAAATCAACAACACACTGCCTCCGGAATTGAAAGAATGGCACAAGGGGTAAGAAACATTACAAACCGCACTCCGGTTGAGAAGGGAGGCAAAACTTGATAAGATGAGAGAACTCGAATGAGAACACGAAACTCCGGCTAAACGGATAAGCAAGGAAAATTACATGATAATTTACAAGATGAGATGATGGGTCGAAGAGAGTAACATCACAATGCCTCCGGAACAAAAGAATAGAAGATAGATCACTGGAATAACAGAATGTAGGAGAAAATGCAAACTTCTGCCACAAATGGGCTCGAAAGCACCCTTCCAAGAAGGTTACAACGGGGTTGTTGGGAAAAACTAACAACGAAACGAATAAGCTTGTAGTGGGCTTATGGAAAACATCTCAAAATTATGAGGTGACAACCGGCCACTAACGGAAACAATTTGCTTGCTTGAGATCAACGAAGAGATGAAAACTTCTTCCACCAAGATGATAAAGAGATAACTTGGATCATTGGCAAGCACCACAAATAGCAACATTCCCAATGGAAGGCTTCTAGGTGAAATATGACACAAGATAACTCCAACAACGAGGTTGATGGGTTTAAAATACCTCATTCTTAACAACATGTGAATCACAAAACATGAACTCAAATTATCAAGAATGACATAATACCACCTTCAAAGATTCAGAAGAAAGAATTGCACTCCGGAAAGGAAGATGATGAAAGCTTGAACTCCTCAAAACAAAACATGTGTTGAGCACCATGTTTATTTTTGAGTATAGCTTGGCTGATCTTAACTTCAAGAGAAATCTTGAAGAACAATTGAAGAATGAAAAGAATCCTTGACGAACCACCATGTAGAGCCTCCATGAAGAACTCCGGTAATAAAAGGATGATAAAAAGAAAGAGAAGTTGAAAACACAAGATGAAGCCTTGCGATGATTTAGATGGAGCTTCGCGACGAGATAATGTGGAAAACTTAGAACTCCGAAAGAAAGATGAACAACAAGCAGCCAAGAATTTATTCCTCCTGAACAAACTCTGAAGGAAAGGATTAATCACTTGGATGAAACCAGAATAAGAATTATGTTATGCGTATCCTTCACCAATTTAAATTGATGACAAGCAACGGATTTGGCATACCACTTATTCTTGTAGAAAGGATTAAGAGAGATATGGCGTAAACTTGAGAAGGTCTTCAACGAACCACCGGTAGGATTTGGAAAGAACGAATGAATTGATATGATAACAAAGAAAGAGAACTCTTGAACGAACCACCGTAAGAATTGAAATTGAACGTAGCAAATGCACAAATCACCGGGAAGAATTGCAAAATGAATGAAGATACTTTAGGGTATTTAGATACATGAGAACGAAGAGAGCACGAGCCGATTAAAGATCACTTGAACAAGGCACCAGTAAGATCGGAGAATGATAAATGCAAACTGAGAATGATTAAATCTGAAATAATGGCCTTCAGAGAATCAAACTGAAAAGACTCCTGAATTTGCACCGGATGGATAAAAAGAATTCTCACGATCAAAACAATTATGAGAGGATGGCAACAAGCTAGCACCATGAATCTTGAAGAGAATAGAGCAAGATTAAAGAGAAACTCTTCTTCGGTCTTCAAATGATGAGAATGACAACGAGAAACACCACCAAGAATTATTTAGACACTCCGAAAGAATCAAAACGAAGAGGTTGAGCCAACGATGAAAATAATTGTGAAAGATCTAGGAGATGGCATTTGACTGATGATAACTCATTCTTACGTCAAACTTCGAAAAGAATTTTAAGGACATCTCCGGGAGAATTAGAAGAGTCAGGTAAGATCCTGGGAAAAGACCTGTGGGTTAGGGTCCACTCAAAAGAACACCGTTGAAAAGATTTAAAAGAGATGTTGCACCGGTTGAGTTAAATGGCTTGAATGAGGGAACATCCTCGAAAGAACTTGAACGAAAGTAGAGTGGAAACACGAATCTTCGAGATATCTTGAGCACTCCGGAACAATAGAATAGCGAGAAATGAATAAATATGAGGAGCACCGTCAAGAGAAGGTATTTGAGACGAGAAAAAGGGGATATAATCGACAAATCTTGACTTGAATCCACCGGAGAAGAGAAAGGAATGAGGAATGACGAACTTGAAGCTCCATTAGAATCTTCATGAGAATCACCGGATAAGAACATTGACGGAAAAGAATGGAGAAACTTCCCATCACTAAAATGGATACTCGATTAAGAAATCTGAGTCCTTGAAGAAAAAGGGGTGGGAGGGCGGGAAAACAAAAACAACTTGGGACGGATGAAACAAACACCGTTGAGAGAACTGAGAGGTGATCTTGCGAATGTTGAAATGATCGAATCCACTTGAAGAGAAAGACGCTGGTTGAAAAGGATTGACATGACAATCTCGATTATCGAGAAGGATTGGTATTCACATCGAAGTATGAGAACACCATTTCGGAAAGGTATGGAATCAACACTTGACATTGAAGCAACTCGAATACCACAACTCAAAACAAAAACAAAGGACTGGCTTGCAGAATAAGCCGGAACAAACATATGATAGAGATTTCGTTCGAAGTTTTCGTGGTGGGGCCTACACGGGCTCGATCGTACAACACCATCATGTACAAGGCAGTGCACATGACATACGAAGCGTCCCCGAGTCGGCATAGCCAAGGACTCTTTAAGACACAACGAGACCACTGTAAAATCAACCATGAATAGGCGGACCACTAGACGTCGAACCCCAATTTCATATCATACATCCGTCGGAAAGATATCCTAAGAGCTACTTGAATTCCCACCTATGAAACTCCCGAAATTTTCCGGTTATGCAATCAGGTGTTGGGGATACAGGGGAAGCATAATATCTCACCCAAACTAGCAAATCCTACATCCAGCTGTATCCATCCTTCAACACATAACCAAGAAACCTTCGGAAATCGTCTACCTCAACCTTCAAAAAGCATCCGTTATACAAGTTATGGCAATACTCCCGAACTCCCGCCCCAGTACTGGGTGGCGTCGAGGTTATCTCACCAACGAACTGCATAAAAGAGATTTTCGATGTCGGCGTACTAAACTCAGGTATTCCAGAATTGCAACGATAAAATTATGATGACAACACCTCAGAGCTCAACTCCCCGGGACACTTCCACTAAACCCCTGACAGGAGGCACCAAGACAATGTTCTCATCATAAAACCATCGGAACGATTCCAAGATACCCGCGTGATCCTAAAAAAATTTAGTGAAATTTGAGAAGAGAAGAGTCAAAACTCTACGTCATGATGCCTCACCAGAGCGACGAAGGGACTGGGGAGTAAAAAGAATTCCTAAACTCTCCGATATATAATTCCTAAATGACTCAAAACATTTTTCTAGACTCAAACTCGGCCGCTAAAAACGATCAAGCAGTGGGGCTCCTAAGGTCGGGGAAGGCTCTGATACCAACTTGTAACACCCTCGATGCGACTATATCTCCCACGTGTCGAGGCACGACTTAGAGGCATAATCGCATTGAAGGCATATGTCGCAAGTGAGGTAATCTTCACACAACCCATGTAATACAATAAGGGAAAGAGATACATAGTTGGCTTACAATCGCCACTTCACACAAATACATGAATAAAGCATTACAACAACCAAATACAATCAGGGCCCGACTACGGAGCCTAAATAAAAGAAGAACCCCAAATGCGACAAAGGTCCCCGATCGACCCCAACTGGGCTCCACTACTGATCAACTAAAACGAAACAACACAAAGGGCAAGATCTTCATCGAGCTCCTCCTGAGCTTGGTTGCGTCAACTGCACAAACTCATCGGCACCTGCAAACTGGTTTTGGAAGTATCTGTGAGCCACGGGGACTCAGCAATCTCGCACCCGCGAGATCAAGACTATTTAAGCTTATGGGTAAGGTAAAGGTATGAGGTGGAGCTGCAGCAAGCGACTAGCATATATGGTGGCTAACATACGCAAATGAGAGCGAGAAGAGAAGGCAAAGCACGGTCGATAAAAGTATGATCAAGAAGTGATCCTGGACTACCTACGTCAAGCATAACTCCAACACCGTGTTCACTTCCCGGACTCCGCCGGAAAGAGACCATCACGGTTACACACACGGTTGATGTATTTTAATTAAGGTCAACTTCGGGTTTTCTACAACCGGACGTTAACAAATTCCCATCTGCCCATAACCGCGGGACACGGCTTTCGAAAGTTCAAATCCCTGCAGGGGTGTCCCAACTTAGCCCATCACAAGCTCTCACGGTCAACGAAGGAATAGACCTCCACCCGAGACATTCCGATCAGACTCGGTATCCCGGTACAACAAGACATTTCGACAGGGTAAAACTAAACCAGCAACACCGCCCGAATGTGCCGACAAATCCCGATAGGAGCTGCACATATCTCTTTCTCAGGGCACACTCAGATTGTCTTAGGTACGGGTAGGCCAACCCAGAGTTGCCCCTGGTGGTCACCGGTAGCTGACAGTTGGACCAACACTCAGAGGAGCACTGGCCCGGGGGGGGGGGTAAAATAATGATGACCCTCAGGAGCGCGACTCCCAAGGGAAAAGAAAAGGCTAGGTGGCAAATGGTAAAACCAATGTTGGGCATTGCTGGAGAAGCTTTACTTAAGGCGAACTGTCAAGGGGTTCCCATTATAGCCCAACCGCGTAAGGGATGCAAAATCCGGGAACATAACACCGATATGACGGAAACTAGGGCGGCAAGAGTGGAACAAAACACCAGGCATAAGGCCGAGCCTTCCACCCTTTACCAAGTATATAGATGCATTAATTAAGTAAGATATATTGTGATATCCCAACAAGTAAATAAAAGTTCCAACAAGGAACGGCTCCAATCTTCCACCTGCAACTAACAACGCTATAAGAAGGGCTGAGCAAAGCGGTAACATAGCCAATCAACGGTTTGCTAGGATATGGTGGGTTAGAGGTTGAACATGGCAATTTGGGTGGCTGACAAGCAAGTGGTAGGCATCGTAGCATTGGCATGGCAAAAGAGCGAGCAAACTAGCATAGCAAAGATAGTAGTGATTTCGAGGGTATGATCATCTTGCCTGAAATCCCGCAAGGAAGAAGAACGAGTCCATGAAGAAGACAAACGGACGTAGTCGAACGGATCCTCACAAACGCGACGTTATCGGAACCAACCCGAAGAAGCAATCACCGGAAAAGAAGCACACAACATAGTAAATAACCAACACATCAACATGGCATGATGCACAAACGAGTATGATGCATGTCCGGATTAAAGAGGCATGGCATGGCAAAGTGCACAATCAGTTCTACAAATTAAGTGGAGATCAATATGCAACGAGTTGCATATTGACGAAACACCACAACAAGTTATTTAGTTTGATCTCGTTTATGTACCCCAACAATATTAAATGTTGATTAACATGGCAAGAGGTGAAGCACAACGAAACTACCTATCTAGGCAAGTTTAAATGAGGCCGGAAGTAACGAACAACAATTCCGGAAACTCCCCATATGCATATTTTAGATTAGGTCCTGTTCTGCCCTAAACACAATTTTAGAGTTGTTTAAATGCAAATAAAGGTCACCATGATAAACTAGGCAAAATTCTACCCCATTTACATATAAAGTTTATTAAAATTGGAGTTACGGTTATTTAGTTATGAAATAAAGCATTTTAGCATGGCATAGGAGCAAATTAATGCAAACAGCATTTTTATCATCTCAAACATAGATGAAAGTTGGATATTATTAATCTACACAAAATCCTGAGCAAGTTTTATATATAACTTATTTTAATCCGATGCACGGTTAGTGAGTTATTAAATGCATGAAGTTGAAGGACTTTTCTGTAAAACAGTTAATTCACTGGATAAAGGCTAAAATCACAGATCTGTAAAAAAACAAATCGGGCCGAAATATGCTGGGCCAGCAGTGCACAGGAGAGGGATCTGGAGGGGGCTGCTCACTTCGGCCCAAGGCCCAGATCTGTTGAGAGGGAGGCCGGTTTGAAGGGGAGGCAGAGGTGGGCGCTGGGCCAGCTGGAGCCTGGCGCGGCTGGGCTGGGCTTCGCACGCGGCTGGAGGAGAGGCAGCCCAGGCGCGCGCTAGGTCTTGGCGCTGGCAGGACGAGGCGGGCGCTCCCTGGATCGAAGCAGAGGCGCTGGGGCGTGCTTGTTCCCGAGCAGAACGAGTGGGGCGCCGGCGCGGCTTGAAGCAGGAGTTCGGCGGCGAGGAAGAGATGGAGGCGCAGGGGATGGAGGGGCGCGGAGCCAGGCGCGACCACACCCTCCTCGAACAAGAACTTCTCGATGCAGGGGAAGCAGACGTCGGAGCGGCGGAGCTTGCTGCTGGCGACGCGGGATCCGGGCGAAGAGGGCCTTGGCGCGACGCGGGTGACATGGCGGCGCGAACAGGGCGACTTGGCGCTGCTGCGCTGGCGCGGCGCGCGAGGCTGAGGCCACCGGAAGGAGCAGGTCAGGCGTTGCACGAAGCACCAAGGGGCGGCCATGGCGTGGAGCTCCTGGGTCCTTGCGTTCCCTGCGAGAGAGAGAGGGAGCAAGGAGATGAGAGGGAGAGAGAGAAAGGGAAGGGAAGGGAGAAGAGGCACGGGCGCAGGAGGGAGGCGCGGGGTCGCGAGGCCAAGGCAGGGGAACAGCGAGGCGGAGGGCGCCGGGAACGGGGCAGATTTGGCGAGGGGAGGCGGATCAGAGGCAAACCGGCGGCGTCCGGATCCTCTTGGCAGCCTTGCCGTTCGTCCATGGAGGTCCCCTGTCCAAAGGAAACGAGCAGAGGGATGAGCAGAGGGAGAGGAAAACAGAGAGGGAAAAGAAGGGGAAGGGAAATGGGGGAAAAGAGACGGCGGCGAGGGGCTCTGGCCTGGTGCAGTGCCACGCGGGAAGGAGGGCGCCGGATCCACCGGACCGGGTCGAGGCAAGGGGCGCCATGGATGTGGTCGGAGGCTACAAGGTGGAGGCCGAGAGGAATTTTTGGATTGGGGGCTCGGGCATCTGGAACGAGGAGGAGGGAGAGCGCTGGTTGGGTGGAGAAGGATCGGGAGGGGATCCCGAGAGGGTTTGGTCGGGTGGCGGCGGAGGGAACGGGAGGATGGGACAAGGCGCCTAGGATCTAGGGTTGGATATATATATAGGTAGGGGATGGTAGGGACTAATCCGGTCCGTCCGATTATAATCGGGCGGTCGTAAATAAATAGGTTAGATAGCCCGAATAATAAAACGAAGATATTTTGTAGATGTTTGGGGATGATCCGGACACAGCGGTAACGACTGTCCGAGTCGGGTCCGGGACAGCTTTCGGGCGCTCGCGAGGAGGGTCGCGGGCTGACGAGAGAGGTTAGGTAGGGCATGGTGGTGAGTAGTGACTGTGTAGACGGTCTCGAGCTGAGAGAAGAGAAGAGAGGGAGGCCCGACGACTATTTCCGGAGACCGAAAACGTCCGACGTTTTGACCGGCTACTATTGCCGCTATATTTATCCGTTGGGGCGTCAAACGAACTCCGATTGCGATGAAACTGGACAGGCGGTCTGTCTACACTATAATAAGACCACACACCAAATTTCAACCCAATCCGAGAACATTTTCCGGCCACTTATAAAATAATATTTCGGACATGCCGCGGGCGCGTGCAAGTGTGTCTGGGCTCAGAACGGACAACGGACGGAACGAGGAGACCGAGACGGATGCAAGTTTTGAAAACATGATGATGCAATGCACATGATGACATGATGAAATGCAACACGCAAGCAATGACAACGCAACAACAGCGAATAACTGCATGACACCTGGCACATCGGTCTCGGGGCGTTACACTCACCTAGGAGGAAGCGAGGAAGTTGGAGCCGGGTCCTGGCCGGTTCCGCCAACCACACAACGAACTCCGGCAGTACCTCTGCCGAGTGGGAGCACTTCCTAGGGGGTCGCGCGGCCGTAGCACGCCCCCAGCAACGACCTGCTGCCCGTCACCATGCGGGAGATCAGCTCCACGGCCGCGAGGAGCCACCATGGGAGTCGTAGGGTGTTTACGGGGACGGCCTCGACCGCGCTTGGGCGGGGGAGGCTCGGGCTCCACCTGGCGGGCCTTTCCTTTCTCCGTGGCTGAGAACCTCTTTGGCAGAGCCATGAAGAAGAAGGAGAAGCAAGAGGGGATGGAACGGAAGGGCAGGTACCGTCCCGTACTTATAGCCAGAGGAGGCCAACCGCCGGCCTCCACGATCACAGGTAATCATGACCCGCTTTGCATGCAGGGACTTGTCAGTTCGTGTAGTTGCCGAGGCGTCATGGAGGAGCGGAGCCGCCCACGACCAACCAACCGCCACGCGGCGCCCGAGGCCGCAGGCTGTTAGGGCCGCGGCACTTCACACTTGCCCCTTCGCTTCTCTGCTCAGCCAAGTTCGGGCGCGCCTTGGGCCCGGGGGCTACTATCGGCGTCCTGGGAACGGGGGTCCCCAGACTTGCCTGCCTGCGGCCTGCGGCGTGGCTCAAGGGGCGGCCCAGCATGGCCCATCTTCATCAGCACGAGCTCAAGACCCTCGCGAGGGGCCAAGCCTCGCGGGGTGGATGACAGGGAGCTTCCTCAGGCACGACCTCGTCAGGCTGGCTCGCGAGGAGGCGGAGAGATCAAGGCGGGGTACCTCACGAGGTGCCCATGACGCAAGCCATGACGACCAAGGGCGCCAGGCGGGCGCTAGCCCGCGCAGTGTCCTCCTTTCCTCTTTGGTGCAAAGGGAGCAAGCGCAGGCAAGAGCATCAAGCAAACGCATCCGTTTCGGTGCAACAAGACCAAACCGTCGCAACGGCTGGAAGGAAGTCATTGTGGAGCCCAAGCCGGCGTTACCACCAGAGCCTTTGACAGGCGAGGACCAACTTTAGTCAGGATAAGTGTACTGGATGTTCCCCATCAAAATGGACAATTGTTGGCGCCCTTCCCGCTCAATATTTGGGAAGAGGCCCAGGGCCTTTGCCTATAAATAGGAATAGCCACCCACAAGGTAGGGGCATCATCTGAAAACTAGTAGGAAGAGTGAATGAACTCCCCATAACAGTTCATCGCAGCAGCCAAGAACAGACCCTCGCGAGGTTGTTCTTCCTTGTATTGTTCATCATCAGCCCAAGAGGCAATCCACCACACCACAAACTAGAGTAGGGTATTACACCACAATGGTGGCCCGAACTAGTATAAACCCTGTGTCTCTTGTGTTGTTCCTTTCATAGCTTAGATCCTAGCGAGGCGGCGTGGTGAAGGTAGGTAGAGGGCAAGATCTCCGCGTGCACCCCAGTGTTCGAACCTAGAGGGTCTGCCGGAACCCGAAATCCGACAGCTATGTAGCCCGTGGTACCTTCATGTGCATCCAAATACGGGCACGTATGTACATGGCCGGGAAACGGCCCTTTGTTAATGAGGAGGAATCCTAAAGATTCCGGTGAGTCTTCGAGTGGTTGAACATTCTCTCGCTGCATCATGACCGTTAGTTTTCGGCTTTCTCTACTGAGGTGCTCATCCGGAATAACCAGGGCACAATCGCAGTAGTTCTCCTTTGGCCGCCTTAGCCAATAATAACGGAACGTAAGGCGGCAAACCCAGGAGCCGGGCAAACCCAACATTTGACCAAAGACATGATTCAGAGCTGATGCTTATAAGGCCAAACTCATGACGCCGAACACTCCTGAAGGTATTCAGGCTTTATAACAGAATATGGGCTCAAGAATGCCCATTCATTATAAACCCTGTGTTTCCAGGTACGTGCGGTAATCTGTCGTGGCGAAATGCAAATAACGACAGTATCCTCTGTGGGCATGGAACCCATGGGATGGTTAAACAACAAGAGGCAATAAAAAAGGTTTACACAAGGGCTTAATCTAAAAAGTAACCTGTTGAACGGGGCCATGCTGCACGTCTGTGCCTTTGTCTCCATTGTGCCGTATCCTGGAAGGGTATCGCACGGACGTTGGCTGTGGAAAAAGGAAAACTCGTAGGAGAGTACAATGTAAGTATGCGATGGGTAGTGTAAGATGTTGGCCTGCCAATAAGGTTGAGCCAAGTGTGGGGCTGTATTAAATATTTATAGCCCCTGGTGTCCGCTATGGTATTACATATACGGTGCCCTGGTTTAATTTTATCTGGGCTACCAGACTCGTCTAACCGTGTCTGTGGTCTTAATGACCAGTCATGTTTTCTGATATTTGGAGGCCGCTTATAGTCCGGCCGCTAGGGCCATCGCGTGTTCCTCTGCGCGTGAAGAGCGCTCTGTGATTCCGCTAACGGTGATGACGCGACGTGGACCGGGCATCTTGAGTGTAAGGTTGCCATAGTGCGGCAATGCGTTGAAGCGGGCGAAGGCCGTTCTTCCAAGCAGTGCATGATAGCCGCTTTGGAAGGGTGCAATGGTGAAGAGTAGTTCTTCACTTCTGGTGTTGCCTGGGGAGCCAAATGCTACCTCCAGTACGACAAAGCCCCTGTCGTAGGCTTCAATGCCTGGTATCACCCCTTCAAAGGTGGTGTTGCTTTGGCTAATTCTGGATGGGTTTATCCTCATCCTACGGGCAGTGTCCTCGTATATTAGATTGAGACTACTACCGTCGTCCATGAGGACACGGGTGAGACGGTATCCCTCGATTATTGGGTCAAGCACCAAGGCCTCTGATCCTCCACGCTGAATACTAGTTCGGCCGTCCGTGTGATTGAAGGTGATCGGATAAGACGTCCAGTAGTTAGATGTGGGTACGATGGGCTCTATATCGTGCACGTCTCTGAGCGCATGTTCGTGCCCTATCGTGGATGTGTGAGTCGCGTGGATCATGTTTACTGTTTTAACCTCTGGCGGGAATTTTTTCTGTCCCCTAGTGTTCGGCTGGCGAGGTTCATCCTCGTCTTCACTTGGGGTTTCCCTCCCCTTGTGTTCGGCTTTTAATTTGCCGGCCTGCTTGAAGACCCATCATTCTCTATGCGTGTGGTTCGCAGGTTTCTTCGGGGTGCCATGAATTTGGCACAGTCTGCCCAGGACTCTGTTCAGACTGGACGGTCCCTCTTTACTGCCTTTAAATGGCTTCTTTTGCTGATCAGGTTGAGAGCCCCTGAATCCGGCATTGACCGTTGTGTTGTCCGGGCTCTCTTCCTTGTTTTGGAGTCTGTGTTTATTACGCCGTGGCTTCCCATTGCCATCCCTTATTTCGGATGTGCTGGGGTCGCTGGTGCCTTTATGGGCTAGCCAGCTATCTTCACCCGCGCAAAAGCGGGTCATAAGGCTTGTTAAGGCTGCCATTGTCCTTGGCTTTTCTTGGCCGAGGTGTCTGGCGAGCCATTTGTCGCGGATGCTGTGTTTGAATGCCGCTAAGGCTTCGACATCCGGACAATCGACAATTTGATTCTTCTTAGTGAGGAATCTGTTCCAAAGCTTGCGGGCGGACTCTCCGAGCTGTTGGATTATGTGACTTAGATCGTCCGCATCCGGAGGCTGGACATAAGTCCCTTGAAAATTGGCCCTGAAAGCGTCCTCGAGTTCCTCCCAACTCCCAATTGAATTTTCGGGGAGGCTTTTCAACCAGTGTCGAGCTAGTCCCTTCAACTTGAGGGGAAGGTATTTGATGGCATGGAGGTCATCCCAACAAGCCATGTGAATATGCAGGATAAAATCCTCGATCCAGACCCCTGGGTCTGTCGTTCCATCGTATGCCTCTGTGTTCACAGGTTTGAAACCTTGTGGGAATTCATGGTCCAGTACTTCTTCGGTGAAGCACAGGGGTTGAGCAGCCCCTCTGTATCTGGACGCACTGCGGCATGCAGTTGGCTGTTGCTGTGTCCGGAGCTTGTTCCGAACTGGTATTTGGTTTGTATGATCGTTCTGGTGACCATAGTCCCATGTCGGGGTGTGTCCTTTAGATCCGTAGATGGACCTGGCCGCACCGGCTTGCTTATCCAGATGCTCACTTAGATCGTGTGTGGCGTCAGTAGCCGTTCTGTTGCGGTTGTGAGGCGGTACGTCTGGTCTCCTGGTCATATTATTCTTTGGTGGAACGGCCTCGTCGTCGAATTCTGGCAGTAGCTTGCCCTTGGGATAGCTCTTTGTATGGCGATCATTGCCATATCTTTCTTCGGTGTCTAGCACTTTATTCCATCTACGATTGAGCATTTCCTGTGCGGCTTTGAGCCGTTGCTTCTGCTTCTTTAGACTTCTCGTTGTGGCCATAAGCTTTCTGTGGAGGTTGTCTCGTTCCACGCGTTCTTCCTGAATGATGAATGCATCATCGTCCGGACTGTGTTCTTGTCCTGGGGCCGTTTGATGGGCTCGTCCCTCTGGATCATTGTGATCGGGCGTCTGCTCCGAACTCGGTTCGGCGTGACATGGATCATCCTGCTCCATCGCTAGGTCCATGTGGCCGTTATTGCCTTCGGAGTTTGCTGGTATGTCGATCCCTCGTGCGCTCTTGTCACAATTTTTACTGTTGCTGGACTTTGAGCGGCGTCTGCGCCTTCATTTTGGCTTCTGCCCAGGGGTTTTATCTTCCGGATTGCCATCGTCGTCCTCCTTGGGCGTATCCACCATGTATATATCGTGTGAGGAGGTGGCCGTCCACCGCCCTGCGAGCGGTGGCTCCTGTACTTCTCCTGCATCATCGTCCATACCGTCGATGTCTTCGGAGTCGAAGTCCAGCACGTCTCTTAAATCATCGACCATGGCAATGAAGTGGGTGTTGGGTGGGCAGCGAATTCCTTCGTCGCCTGCTTCCCACTCGAGCCGGACATAGTTCGGCCCAGAGCCTCCTGACAAAGAGAGAGACTTTAATGAGTTCAGCATGTCGCCAAAGGGCGAGTGCTAGAAGATGTCCGCAGCGGTAAACTCCATTACCGGAGCCCAACCTGGCTCGGCTGGCTCGATGGTGTACGGACCGGGACCAACAACCGGATACGAGTCCGGGGGGGGGGGGGGGGGGGGGGTTATAGGCCTCCACAGAGGTGGGACCTGTGTTCGGCTCCTCCGCCGATGAGTGTGCGACCTGCAAGGCGAGGTCCACCCCTCCGTCCTTAGGCAACGCAACCTGCTCCGGATCTAGATCCGAGGCTACTGCGGGGGTGATATCCTGAGCTTCATCTGACAGCAGGTCTAAGCCGTGCTCATCGTGACTGTTCGGTGCTCCTGGTGCAAGCCCAAATCCGTCGAAGATCAAGTCTTTGTGAATATCCGCTATGTATTTCAAGTTTCCGAACCTAACCTGGTGGCCAGGGGCGTAGCTATCGATCTGCTCCAGATGGCCAAGCGAATTGGCCTGCAGTGCGAAGCCGCCGAACACGAAGATCTGTGCTGGGAGAAAAGTCTTGCCCTGGGCCATGTTGTTGACGATTGAAGGCGCCATCAGACCCTGCAACAACGACACAGAGGAACTCTCAATGAAAGCACCAATGTCGGTGTCAAAACCGGCGGATCTCGGGTAGGGGGTCCCGATCTGTGTGTCTAGGCTGATGGTAACAGGAAGCAAGGGACACAATGTTTACCCAGGTTCGGGCCCTCTCGATGGAGGTAAAACCCTACTTCCTGCTTGATTAATATTGAAGATATGAGTAGTACAAGAGTAGATCTACCACGAGATCGTATATGCTAAACCCTAAGAGCTAGCCTATGATGGTATGATTGTAATTGTGATCGTCCTTCTAAGGACCATCCTGTCCGGTTTATATAGACACCGGAGAGGGCTAGGGTTTACATGGAGTCGGTTACAAGGAAGGAAACACAATATCCGGATCGCCAAGCTTGCCTTCCACGCAAAGGAGAGTCCCATCCGGACACGGGACAGAGTCTTGAGTCTTGCATCTTCACGCTTCAATAGTCCGGACGATATATATAGTCCGACAGTCCGGATACCCCCTAATCCAGGACTCCCTCACCCCCATCTAGAGCAACATAGTTGTCGTCCTCTCCCTCGATGTCCTCATCGCCTTCGTCACTGGAGGCGTTCTCCTCCACCGAGTCATCCCCGTCCGACGGGTCCAGACTGAACCAAGGGGGAATGATGGCGCTGTCACCTGCGCGCTCCAGGAAGAAGACATCAACGTTGGCATAGTCGGCGAGGGCGGACGCCCGAATGGCGATGTTCTCACTCTCCGGCACCAGCTCCAGTAGCGCCTCCTGGCGGAAGGTCGCCAGCTGGGACATGCGCATGCCAGGATACCAGGCCTTGACGAACTCCGGCGCCTTGGCTGCACCAGCTCGCGCGGCACAGATCTTCCAGGCGTCACGCGCTGGACCGCCACCTCCAACCATTCGGCCGTCCGACTGGGAGTCCGCGGAATCGGACTACCCGGCCACAAGGCCTCCAAGAACTGAGACACGGCACGCTGAAGCCAGCGGAGCAGGCGGCGTGTCGGCTCAAGGCGCATCCTGATGGCCGCGAGGTGCTCACCCTTGGTCCGAGGTCGGTCCCGAGGAATCTCCTTGCCCTCACGCTAGCTCTCCTCGCGCTGAGCCTCGATGGCCATGCAAATGGCGATGGAGTGGCCCGGGAGGAACTCTGCACACAAGAAGACAAGGGCATTAGAAGATGGCCTCCGGCAGCAGCCGATGGCATGAAGTCAGAATAAAAGGAAAAGGGGCATATCATCGATCATGTCCTCGATAACGGAGTAGCCGCCATCTAGGAGCTTCTCCCTCTCGGCCCAGTCCGTGCGCTCAATCTCGAACTTGGCCCTAAGCTCCGCCTAGTCAGCCTCCAGCTTCTTGACCCGCTCCGTGTGCCGCACGACCTGGTCCGCCCGTCCTTCTCCAATTGGTCACGCATGGAGGCCGCCTGGTCACGCTCCTGCCTCATGACCCGGAGCTGACCTTCGAGATCCGCCACACGCTAGACCAACTGGGCAGCGGCCGCTGCAAAGCGAAAAATGAGCAAGCGGCATCAACTATCTACTTCAACAAAAACAAGCTGCCGGAGACGATCCGGCCCGACTGCTCTGCAGTCGGCCCGAATCTCGGGGGCTACACCCAGTGGGTGCGCTAGCGTGCCCCCAGTGGCGTAGCTAGCCCAACATGCCAGGGTGGTCCACCAATGCAAAATATTCACATAAATATATTTATTTATTATAAAAATATATTTTCTCTATGCTATATAGATTATGGGGAAATTCCAGGGTGGTCCATGGACCACCCTGTCCACCCCCTAGATACGCCACTGCGTGCCCCTACTAAAAGATGGCATACTTACTTCGGCTCTAAGCCGGCTCAGAAGTCCGGGTGGCGAGCGTCTGCTTCTGCACGTTGTACGCGGCCACCCGCATGTTGTGGAGGTCCTGCAACAACAGCAAGCGTTTCAACAAACAAACAAAGCGCCTTGGAGTTCCAACCCACCTGCTCAGCATCTGGCTCGGAACTCGGGGGCTACACCCAGAGGGTGCGCTGGTGCGCCCCCATGGAAAACTACAAGACGGAGAAACAAAAATAAAATATACATACCCGGACGGCTGACCGCGTCGCCAGCATGTTGTCCCTTACCTTCAGAATGGAGGCGTTCTAGGTGAGGAATCTGTCCTCCATCTCCCGCACCGCCAAGTTCAAGGCTGCGGGGCCGGCTTCCTCTACCCAGCTTGAGGAATCGACGCTCGTGGCCCCAGTGTCGGCCCTCCGCGAGTTCGAGGACGCGGCATCCAAGTGCCACCTTGGTTCCGACGCCGCTCGTGCCGCACGCTGGCGTGCAGGAGTGCACACCACTAGGGCCCGACCGGCCATCTAGCCGGTGCCGGCTGGTGGAGCCACCGGCTGGGTGGGCTCGCCGCCTCCTCGTCCGCAGGCAGCCAGCTCACGCTGGATCCCCTCCACCTTAGGAACGACGGTGTTGGGGACCTCTGGCTCCAGCGCCGAGTGGTCGGCCCCGGCCGCTCTAGGCGGCATCTGGTTTTCCGCCGCCTCCACCTCCGGCCGGTCGAGGGGGATGGTCTCCGGGACCTTGCCACCAGCCGGATCCGCTGTGCCCCTAGCATTGGCCTTCGCATGCGCCGAGGTTGCGGCCTCCGCCCTGGGCTTCCTCGCCGCCTCTGCCTCCGCCTCCGTCACGGCCCAGGCCTCCGCCTACGCCTCCGCCTGCGCGTCAGCCCCGCCTTCTCCGCGGCCTCATGCGCTTCGTGTGCCTCCCTCGCATTCCTCTCCTGTGCCTCCCAGAGGGCAGCAGCCGGATCCGGACGCGGAGCATCCGTAGAGCCGTCCGCTAGGTCCATCGGTGAGGGGGGTGAAGCCTGTGAGGTGGCAAAGGCCGTCCTGTTTGACAAGAGGGCAAAGGTAAGGAAAACGCCCCCCAAAAGAATGGAAACACAAAGTCAGAAAAGCAAATGCGCTTACCCGGACGAGAGCGGCAGGGGCTTGGGCCCCTTCCGGGTGGCAGCCACCTTCTGGGCCTCCTACCGCCTGGTGGTGTCCGCCTGTGTGGCTTTCTTAGGCGGATGGCTGCCATACCGCCCCGCCAAGCGGCGCTTGTGCCCAACCAGTGCAGTAGTAGGTCACGGCGTGGGGGATCTGGCTCCTGTTCCCGCACCTCCTCTAGGCAGGTGGCGCTCCTCGTCGCCTTCATCATCATTCGGCCACGCCTGGACGTTGCCGATTCCTTCACCGCCGCCTCCTGCGGAGCCGCCCGCTCCGGGGCCGCCTGACCCTCCGTCGCCTCCTACGGAGCCGCCTACCTTGGGGCCGCCATCCCCTCCGCCACCTCCTCTAGCGACCTCCTTGTCGCCGCCTTCTTCCATGGTGTCCGCTCCCAGCTCGGGGCCATCGACATCGCTGTCCTCGCGGTCCGACATCCACTCATGGCCAGGAGGCGGCGCGCCTTGGCCCGCAAAGCGATGCCACGAAAGCCGATTGGTCAAGTCAGAAGGACAAGGAATGTTAAGAAAGGAGCAGACAGATCTGGCACTTAACACAGGAGGAGGGTTGGCTTGGCTATAAGGCTCTTTGTTGATGCGCCACTCTGCCTCGTTGAGTTTGCAGTTGGTGATTTCGTTGACGTGGCGGGCCACCTCTACCCTCGGCATCTCCTTCATCTACATCCGTCACGGATCCCGGCGGCCGCTCATCTTGCAGATAAGGTGCGGTTGGAGCTGGAGCGGTGACACCTGGTGCATGATAAAGCCGGCCAGTAGGTCGGCCAGGTGGAGCCCCTCCCGGCTGGTCATCTCCTCCAGCTAGACGAGGACGCTGATGATGTTGGGCGGCAATGGGCGCTTGGGCGGCTGCTACTGCGAGTTGCCGCATGACCCAGCAGGCGGCCCGGGTGCGTAAGCCAATAGGTTGATGTAGTCTATGTTCCGGAGGTTCCAGACGTAGAAGTACGACCTCTGCCAGAGTTTGGCTAACTCGTGCAGAGGGATCGAAGGGAAGCGTGTGCCGCTTCCTGAGCGCCTCACGGCCATGCATGCCCCGCACGGGGCCAGCTTGTCCTTCACCGCCATACCAAGCTTGAGGTAGAAGAATCTACCCCAGAGCTCGATAGTCGGCAGAACACTGAGGTACCCCTCGCAGAAGGAGATGAAGGCGAAGAGGCACACCATCGTGTTGGGGGTGAGTTGGTGCGGCTGCAGTCGGTAGTAGTGCAAAAATTCCCTAAAGAAGCCGGAGGCCGAGAGTGCGAAGCCGCGGAGGAAGTGAGCGTGGAAGACCACGTACTCACCGGGCTCCGGCTGCGGAGAGATCTCTGGCGTGGGGAGAATGCACATGCCTACGTTGTTGGAGCGAGGTATCCTCCGCGTTGCATGGAGGAAGTCGATGTGATCATTGTGGATGGTGGATCCCAGCAACCCGCTTTTTGCCATGGCATGGGGACGACAAGGAAGAACTCACCGGAGAATAGGAAGACAATGGACGACATGGCAACAGAGAGAAGCAGTGAGGCCGCGGAAGTGACCGCGGTGGGGTATTTGCCGCGGCGGAGCAGAGACCTCAGCAAGGCGACGGCGGAGAAGAGAAGCAGCCGCGGCAGCACTCCGGTGAGGACGGGGTAGCACAAGAAGAGAGAGTGGGGAGTGGGCGCGTGAGTGTTCTGCTCCTCCTCCTCCTCCCTTCCCCCCACTTTATAACCGGAGGGGGCGAACCCGAGGCGACATGCGGGTGTGGGATTAACTGCTCCCCATACCGCGCATGATCCCGTGCTTTTTGCGCGTTTATGGCGTAGTTAAGGTGCCACGGAAGGGTAACCTCCCGCCTCGGCCGCAGCGGATCCGCGCCGGTCAAGGCCCTATAGCGGCAGGCCCCAGCCTACAGCAATGTCACGTCGCGCGCGTGGGCTGGCAGGTCGGCCTGGCCTGCGGGTGCCACGTGGTGCGCATTCGGCTGGCAGTGCCGCCCCGACTCCCGCCTATCGGTTCGAATTACACCAGGCGGCCGCGGACGTGCCCGACTCCTAGCGTCCGGCTCACTACAGCCGGACGGAGCACAAGGCGGAAGATTACTCATAGGGGAAACTGACGAGGCCCTCCGACTGCCAAACACCATAGAGCCTCACCAGCTTCGGGGACTACTGGCAGGGGGATAGACCCCGGGTAGCCACATCAGCCCATAACCAAATTTCAAAACATCAAGGCTTGCCAAGCCCCTCAGTCTGACTAGTTGCAAGGCCAGCCCCCTGGGCCTGCTGGAACCAGAGGTCCGCCTCCTAGAAGACGGTGGACCCCAAGAAGGCGGTGGACCCCAAGAGGGCGGCATGCTTCCGACAGGTGGCCTCAAGGAGCCGGCCGTTAAAAGGCGGCCCCTCGCCCCTTGAATTTTGCACCCACCTGCTATGACAAGACAGGGCATGGCTACAGTGCGACCTGCTGCCCCTGAGTCTAGGGTGGAACGTGGCCACAGTACGGGTGTACCAAGCGGACACCCCACGCCCGGCGCAGTACTGTAGCCATGCGACCCATGACATCACCTATGCCAGTGGGAGCCATGCTCCCACGATGGGTGGTCAGTACGGCCCGCAGATGGCGGGCCCCACCTGTCCGCGTATCTCCATAAGACGGCGAGTCTAGAGCAGGCGGCTGCAAGGGGAGGCCGACTCCCAGTAAGCGGCCATCCCTCCCCTTGGAGTCTGTGCGCCATTAACCTGAAGTGATGGGGAATGGCTACAGTAAACGCCCGCCAGGTGGCGGAACTGTAGCCATGCGCCCCCGGCCAAGCCTCCGTCATCAGGGTGAGGCTACAGTGTAACGTAGTCAGCCTGGCCCATAGGCGGCGGGCCCTACCTATCGGCTAGGTTCACGGCAGTCGGCGGGACCCACCAAGCAACGGGCCCCAATGGCCGGCGGAGAAGCCGGAGCCCAGAGACACTGACAACCGGGTCCTACACCCAGCCGGATTACCATTGTACCACTGGGGGTATGCCTATATAAACCCCCCAGGTTGAACCCATGCAAAGGGTTCACACTCCATTTCCCCCCACTCATAGCTAGGGAAGAGATAGAGCTAGCCTCGCCTTCTCCTTCCTCTAGCCGAAACAGCTCAAGGAGCACTCTTGTAGCTACCCCATTGATCATAGTCATCATGCGGAGACCCCACAGAGCAGGACTAGGGGTGTTATCTCCACGGAGAGCCCCAAAGCTGGGTAAGACTCATAGGCGTTCGAGGTCTCGCTCACTCCCGCTTCTAGAGCCCGGCAACGTACTCCTGTCCCCATCCATGATAAGCCATCCCTTGGCATATGTAGAGGAAATACCACGGCACTTGAAGAGGCACCTAAAAATGGAGCCCTCCCTCCGGCAAGGGCTGGGATCCACCATGCACCCTGGCCCTAAGGCCACAGGAGACGTGGGAGATCCGCGGCGCCGTCGACGGGAGGCAGAAACCTAGTTGCCTTTTCTTGGAGGAGGGACAAGCGGAGGATACACGATTTTAAAGTGAAGAATTTTTTTATAATTGTGGAGTGAAGGAACAAGTACGGGAAACTAATCATTTATTGATAGCGGAAATCGTGACCCAACTCGAGTCCATGAGTTAATTACACCTGAAGCCAGGAAAGTAGAATGTTCTCATTGCAAGGAGGGCAAGTTTTATCTATTCTTCTTGCAATTGAAAATCTTGCTTGCCTTCCTCGTAGCTACTTCCAAATGCCACACACGAAATGACACCAGAACTCAAAGTTTGGAATTATTTACTTGCATCAATCTCAAACTTAGAGCATCTCCAACAGCCGCATAAAAATTCCACGTCCAATAAAAGTTATAGCACGCCACTGTAGCACTTTTAATGCATCGGGACCAACATTGATTTAGCAGATGCCCAAAAACACGTGCCCAAAAAAGCACGTAGTGCAAATTGTGAAGCGCGCGCAATCCGGAGCCCAAAATATATATGCTTCACGTGATAGCATTTTTCAGCGCGTGCCAAAAACTTTGTAGCGCGCACAATATTTTACAGCAGCTGTTGGAGCTGTTGGGCGTCCTAAGATGATTTCTTAGTGCGCGGAGCTCTTTTTGGGCGCCTGTTGGAGATGCTCTCAATGTGGGTTCCTCCTTGGACTTCCCATTTATCCTGCATGTTTGAAGGGATTGCTGACATTTCTGGTATCCATCCCTAGAAAGAATCCAGAATGAGTTTAGTGGTAAACGATATTTTGCTAACGACGTTATCTAGAACACAACTTTTGATCACATCAATAACATGTTACTAGAAAAAAGAAACATAAATTATCTAAAAATAAATAAAGGACCAAGGAGGACACCATAGATCATGAATACTCGAGTAGCTTCTGCCAGCAACAATTTGTGCATGAAATAATTACTAACGAAAATGGTTTCATTTAAGGTACAATGTTATCAATCAATATACAACCATTACATATATGTTAGGCAATTCAGATAAATTCCATTCCAAATATTAATTGATAAATTGATGGAAGTCAAATCAAAGTTAGCTGAAAGAATGTCACTTTCAGAAAAGAGTTGCTTGAAATAAGTGTGCATGCGGCCTCTTCACTAATAACACCAAAATCAAACCAGTGAAAAAAGCAACAGTTGTGTGAAGGGTTTAATGATATCCCGATTTCCTTGAAAATGGATTTGGAACATTACCGCGGAATGCTAAAGGCCTCTAGGCAAATATTTGGATCTTTTCATTGGCCCTATAAGAAGACTTCCCAATTGTAGAATAGCATTCAGTATAAAAGTTCCAATGCAACCAATATTTTAGCAAGACATATACATCTGAGGATCTTGTTTCTTGTTTACTCTTTACAGTTTTCTGTTAGGGCATCTCCAATGGCAACCCACAAATTTCCTCCATCCAACTGTAGCCCAGATGCTGGAGGATGCCATCCAACCATAGCCGCATACATTTCAAACTCTTTTTCAACAAACCGGATGAAATTCATGCAAACACGGCCAGATTTCATATAAACATGGCGGATTTCATACAAACACGCTGGATTTTCATTACATTTTAAACATTTAGAACAAAAAAGACCCGCCCCTAAACCTATCATACGGCGACAGCGCCCTGCGTCCAAGCCCGTGTCTTCCTCCATCCGTCGTCTCCATGATCATCGGTGATAAGACCCATGAAGTCAATGGAGGTCTCCCGCGAGGAAGAGTAGAACACGGGAGACAGACCGGCCCACATGGGACACCAGGCCGTGCTTCCTCCCGTGGCCTACTCATTCTCAGAGGAGTCCGCGACCTGTCTATTGCCGGTGGACATGAAGTCCCGATGGAAATGATGGCGCAGGCACTGTCCCACCGGGCTACTTGATAGTGTTGGAAATATGCCCTAGAGGCAATAATAAAGTGGTTATTATTATATTTCCTTGTTCATGATAATCGTTTATTAACCATGTTATAATTGTATTGACCAGAAACTCAAATACATGTGTGGATACATAGACAACAACATGTCCCTAGTAAGCCTCTACCGGACTAGCTCGTTGATCAATGGTGGCTATGGTTTCCTAGCCATGGACATGAGTTGTCATTTGATAAACAGGATCACATCATTAGGATAATGATGTGATGGACAAGACCCAAACTATGAACATAGCATATGATCGTATCAAGCTTATTGTTATCGTTTTTCTGCATGTCAAGTATATGTTCCTATGATCATGAGATCATGCAACTCACTGACATCGGAGAAGTGGCTTGTGTGTACCAAACGTTGCAACGTAACTAGGTGACTATAAAGGTGCTCTACAGGTATCTCCGAGGGTGTCTGTTGAGTTGGCATGGATCAAGACTGGGATTTGTCACTCCGTATGACGGAGAGGTATCGCAGGGCCCACTCGGTAATAAAAACATCACAATAAGCTTGCAAGCAGTGTGACCAATAAGTTAGTCACGGGATCTTATATTACGAAACGAGTAAAGAGACTTGTCGGTAATGATTTTGAACTAGGTATGGAGATACCGATGATCAAATCTCGGGAAAGTAACATATCGATAGACAAAGGGAACTACATACAGGATTGGCTGAATCCTTGACATCGAGGTTCGACCAATAAGATCTTTATAGAATATGTAGGAACCAATATGGGCATACAGGTCCCGCTATTGGTTATTGACTGTAGATGTGTCTCGGTCATGTCTGCATAGTTCTTGAACCCACAGGGTCTACACACTTAACGTTTGGTGACGATATAAGTATAGTTGAGTCATTATAGTGGTTACCAAAGGTTGTTCGGAGTCCCAAGATGAGATCCCAGACGTGACGAGGAACTCCGCAATGGTTCGGAGGTGAAGATCCATATATTGGACGAAGGGTATTGGAGTCCGGAATTGTTCCGGAGGTACCGGGTGATGACCAGCATCACCGAAAGGGGTTTCGGGGGGGGGGCGGCAAGTGTTGGGGGCCCCATGGGTCAAGGGGAGGGGGAAAATAAGCCCACTGAGGGGCTGAGCGCCCCCTCGCCCGATCTCATGTAACCAGGAGGGTTGGGGCGCCCCCTTAGGGCTTCCCACCTCCCGGCTTGGGGGGCAAGTCACCCTAGGGAAGATCCCATCTGCCCTGCCCCCCTAGGGGAAACCCTAGGGGCGCCACCCCCTCCTCCCTTCCCCTATATATAGAGAGGTAGAGAGAGGGCAGCCACACCCCAAGAGTAGATCTCCCCGCCACGGCGCTGCCTTTCCTCTCCCTCGCAACCCTCTTCCTCTCCCTAGCGCTTAGCAAAGCTCTGCTGAGATTCTTCCACCACCACCGCCACCACGCTGTCGTGTTGCTAGAGGACTCGAGCTACTATTTCACCATCACTCGCTGGATCAAGGAGGTGAAGGCCTCATCAAGCCGTACGTGTGTTGAACGCGGGGGTGTCGTCCGTTCTGCACTTGGATCGGAGTTCACGGGACGGACCGTGATTGGATCGCGAAGTCGTTCGACTTACATCAATTGCGTTTCTTAACGTTTCCGCTTAGCCATCTACAAGGGTATGTAGATGCAATCTCTCCTCTCATAGATGTTCATCTCCTAGATTGATCTTGGTGAGCGTAGGAAAATTTTTGTTTCCCATGCAACGTTCCCCAACAGTGGTAACAGAGCTAGGTCTATGAGTAGATGACATCACGAGTAGAACACAAAGGAGTTTGTGGGCGTTGATATTCAGATTGCTTCCTTCCTTGGTCTTTTCTTGATTCGGCGGTATTGTGGGATGAAGCGGCCCGGACCAACCTTACATGTCCATGTACATAAGACCGGTTCCATCGACAGACATGTGACTTTGTTGCATAAAGATGGCTTGTGGTTGTCTGTCTCTCCCACCTTAGTTGAATCGGATTCGACAAAGGCGGTCCTTGTAGAAGGTTAAATAGCAACTTGCATATCACCTTGTGGCTTTGCGTAGGTAAGAATAGTTCTTCCTAGATACCCATAGCAGCCACCTAAAACATGCAACAACAATTAGAGGACGTCTAACTTGTTTTTGTAGGGTATGTTGTGATATGATATGGTCAAAGACATGATGAGATATATTTGATGTATGAGATGATCATGTTTGTAATAGTTTATATCGACTTGCATGTCGATGCATACAGTAACTGGCAGGAGCCATAGGGTTGTGTTTAATTATTGTATGACCTACGTGTCAATCATTAAGCGCTATGTGATGCTTTACCTCATCGCTAAGTTGTGCAATAGTAGTAGAAGCATGGTTGGCATGACAACCCTAATGGCATCACGATGATGCAGATCATGATGATGGAGATCATGGTGTCATGCCTGTGATGATGGAGATCATGATGGTGCTTTCGAGATGGAGATCAAAAGCACAAGTTGATGGCCATATCATGTCACTTATGATTTGCATGTGATGTTAATCCTTTTGTGCATATTATTTTGCTTAGGACGAGAGTGGCATTATAAGGTGATCCCTCACTAAAATTGCAAGATAAAATTCTGTTCTCCCCAAGTGTGCACTGTTGCAAAAGTTTGTCATTTCGAAGAACCACATGATGATCAGGTGTAGTAGACCCTACGTTCACATACAACGGCTGCAAGCCAGTGTTGCACATGCGGAACACTTGGGTTAAACTTGATGAGCATAGCATGTACAGACATGGCCTCAGAACACAAGAGACCGAAAGGTCGAACACGAGTCATATAGCAGATATGATCAACATGGAGATGTTCACCATTGAAACCACCTCATCTCACGTGATGATCAGACTTGGGTTGGTGAATTTGGATCGTGTTACACTCGGACAACAGGAGGGATGTTGATTTGAGTGGGAGTTCTTAGGTAATATGATTAATTGAACTCATTATCATGAACAATAGTCTAAAGTTGCCTTTGAAAATTTATGTTGTAGATCAATGGCTCGCGCAGTAGCTCCCCTGAATTTCAGTGCGTTCCTAGAGAAAGATAAGCTGAAAGATGATGGAAGTAACTTTGTGGACTGAGCCTATAATCTGAGGATTATCCTAATGGCTTCCCATAAGTCTTATGTCCTTGATGCACCGCTTGGTGCGCCATCCCTCCAGCGACTGTGAACATTGTGAACGCCTGGCAATCGCGTGTTGATGACTACTCAATAGTTTAGTGCGTCATGTTGTATGGCTTAGAGCCGGGACTTCAAAGGCGTTTTGAACGTCATGGAGCACATGAGATGTTCCAAGAGTTGAAGTTTATCTTTGATAAGAGAATGCCCGGATTGAGAGGTATGAGACCTCCGATAAGTTCTATGCTTGCAAGATGGAGGAGAACGGGTCTGTCAGTGATCACATACTCAGAATGTCTGGGTACTACAACCGTCTGGCTAAATTGGGAATTAAGCTCGCGCTAGAGGCTGTCACTGACAGAGTTCTTCAATCGCTACCACCTAGCTACAAGAGCTTTGTGTTGAACTATAACATGCAAGGGATGAACAAGTCAGTCTCCGAGCTGTTCGAGATGCTGAAAGTCGCTGAGTCATACATCCAGAAGGAGCATCAAGTGTTGATGGTAAATAAAACCACTAGTTTCAAGAAGAGCAAGGGAAAGAAGGGAAACTTCAAGAAGGGTGGCAAAACAGTTGCTCCTCCCGTGAAGAAACCCAAGGTTGGACCCAAGAAATAAACTGAGTGCTTCTATTGCAAGGGAAGTGGCCACTAGAAGCGGAACTGCCCCAAGTATCTGGCCAACACGAAGGGGGCCAACATTAACAAAGGTGTATATGATATACATGTTATTGATGTGTATCTTACCAACTCTCGTTGTAGTGCTTGGGTATTTGATACCGGTTCGGTTGCTCACATTTGCAACTCAAAGCAGGAACTACGGAATATACTGAGGCTGGCAAAGGACGAAGTGATGATGCGCATGGGAAATGGTTCCAAGGTTGATGTGATTGCCATCGGCACGCTCGCTCTTCGATTACCATCGGGATTGGTGTTGAACCTAAATAATTGTTATTTAGTGCCTGCGTTGAGCATGAACATTATATCTGGATCTTGTTTAATGCGAGATGGTTACTCATTTAAATCAGAGAATAATTGTTGTTCTATTTATATGGGTAATATCTTTTATGGTCAAGCACCTATTTTAAGGGGTTTATACTTATTGAATCTCGATAGTGACGATGCACATGTTCATAACATTCATGCCAAAAGATGTAAAGTTAATAATGATAATACAACTTTCTTGTGGCACTATCTCTTAGGTCATATTAGTGTAAAGCGCATGAAGAAACTCCATCCTGATGTACTTTTGGAGTCACTTGATTTTGAATCACTTGACACATGTGAACCATGCCTTATGGGCAAGATGACTAAGACCCTGTTTTCCGGGACAATGGAACGGGCAAGTGACTTGTTGGAAATCATACATACTGATGTGTGTGGTCCGATGAGCGTTGACGCACGCAGTGGATATCATTACTTTCTCACCTTCACCGATGTCTTGAGTAGATACATGCATATTTACTTGATGAAGCATAAGTCTGAAACGTCTGAAAAGTTCAAGCAATTTCAAAGTGAAGTTGAGAATCATCGTAACAAGAAGATTAAATTCCTACAATCCGATCAAGGGGGAGAATATCTGAGTTATGAGTTTGGCAATCACTTAAGACAATGTGGAATTGTTTCACAATTGACGCCACCTGGAATACCATAGTGTAATGGTGTGTCTGAATGTCGTAATCGTACCTTATTGGATACGGTGCGTTCTATGATATCTCTTGCCGATCTGCCACTATTGTTTTGGGGTTATGCGTTAGAGACATATACATTCACTTTAAATAGGGTACCATCTAAGTCCGTGGAGATGACGCCGTATGAACTGTGGTTTGGCAAGAAACCTAAGTTGTCGTTTCTTAAGGTTTGGGGTTGTGATGCTTATGTCAAAAGGCTTCAGCCAAAAAGCTCGAACCCAAAGCAGACAAATGCGTCTTCATAAGGTACCCAAAAGAGACGGTTGGGTATACCTTCTATCTCAGATCCAAAGGAAAAGTGTTTGCCGCTAAGAATGGGTCATTTCTCGAGAAAGAGTCTCTCTCGAAAGAATTGAGTGGGAGGAAAATAGAACTTGATGAGGTTATTGAACCTTTACTTCAACCAGTGAGTAGTGCAGCGCAGAAAGATGTTTCTGTGGCACCTACATCAGTTGAAGAGGAAACTAATGATAGTGATCATGCAGTTTCTGATCAAGTTACTATCGAACCTCTTAGGTCGACAAGGGTACGCACAGCTCCTAAGTGGTACGGCAACCCTGTCTTAGAGGTCATGTTGTTGGACAAGATGAACCTATGAGCTATGGAGAAGCGATGGTGGGCCTGGATTCCAACAAATGGTTAGAGGCCATGAAATCCGAGATGGGATCCATGTATGAAAACAAAGTATTGACTTTGGAAGTACTACCTGAAGGGCGAAAGGCCATTAAGAATAAATGGATCTTCAAGAAGAAGACGGACGCGGATGGTAATGTCACCGTCTATAAAACTCGACTTGTGGCAAAGGGGTTTTCACAAGTTCAAGGAGTTGACTACGATGAGACTTTCTCACCCATAGAGATTCTTAAGTCCGTTATAATCATGTTGGCAATAGCTGTATTTATTATGAAATCTGGCAGATGGATGTCAAAACAGCGTTCCTTAACGGTTTCCTTAAGGAAGAGTTGTATATGATGCAACCGTAAGGTTTTTTCGATCCAAAGAATGCTGAAAAAGTGTGCAAGCTCTAGCGATCCATTTATGGACTGGTGCAAGCATCTCGGAGTTGGAATATCCACTTTGATGAGGTGATCAAAGCATTTGGGTTTATACAAGTTTATGGAGAAGCTTGTATTTACAAGAAAGTGAGTGGGAGCTCTATAGTGTTTCTGGTGTTATATGTGGATGACATATTGCTGATTGGAAACAATATATAACTTTTGGAAAACGTGAAGGAATATTTGAACAAGAGTTTTTCAATGAAGAACCTAGGATAAGTTACTTTCATATTATGCATCAAGATCTATAGAGATAGATCAAGACGCTTGATAGAACTTTCACAAAGCACATACCTTGATAAGATTTTGAAGAAGTTCAAAATGGATCAGTCCAAGAAGGGGTTCTTGCCTGTTTTGCAAGGTGTGAAGTTGAGTTAGACTCTATGCCCGGCGACTAAAAAGGATAGAGAAAATATGAGTGTCATCCCCTATGCCTCTACCATAGGCTCTATCATGTATGGGATGTTGTGCACAAGACCGGATGTCAGACTTGCCATAAGTATGGCCGGAAGGTTTCAAAGTAATCCAGGAGTGGATCACTTGATGATGACCCACAAGTATATGGGGTCAATTGTATCCTTTTCGATAAGTAAGAGTGTCGAACCCAACGAGGAGTAGAAGGAAATGACAAGTGGTTTTCAGCAAGGTAATGTCTGCAAGTGCTAAAATTGTAAGTAGCAGAGTAGTTTGATAGCAAGATAATTTGTAACGAGCAAGTAACAATAGTAGTAACAAAAGTGCAGTAAGGTAGCCCAATCCTTTTGAGGCAAAGGACATGCCAAAACGGTCTCTTATGATAAGCAAAGTGTTCTTGAGGGTACACGGGAATTTCATCTAGTCACTTTCATCATGTTGGCTTAATTCATCTTCGCTACTTTGATAATTTGGTATGTTGGTGGACCGGTGCTTAGGTGTTGTTATTACTTGAACAAACCTCCTACTTATGATTAACCCTCTCGCAAGCATCCGCAACTACGAGAAAAGTATTAAGAATAAATTCTAACCATAGCATTAAACATTTGGATCCAATCGGTCCCTAATGAAACAACGCATAAACTGGGGTTTAAGCTTCTGTCACTCTCGCAACCCACCATCTAATAACTACTCCACAATGCATTCCCTTAGGACCAAATATGTCGAGGTGTCATGTAGTCAACGTTCACATGACACCACTAAGAGAATGACAACATACATATCATCAAAATATCAAACACGTACATATCAAGTTCACATGATTAATTGCAACATGATTTCTCCCGTGACCTCAAGAACAAAAGTAACTACTCACAGATGATAATCATGCTCAAGATCAGAGGGGTATTAAATAGTATAATGGATCTGAACATATAATCTTCCACCAAATAAACCATATAGTAATCAATTACAAGATGTAATCAACACTACTAGTCACCCACAAGCACCAATCTATAGTTTTGGTACAAAGATTGAACACAAGAGATGAACTAGGGTTTGAGAGGAGTTGTTCTTGTTGAAGATGTTGATGAAGATAGCCCTCCCCAAGATGGGAGAGTTGTTGGTGATGATGGTGACGATGATTTCCCCCTCTCGGAGGGAAGTTCCCCCGGTGGAATCGCTCCACCGGAGGGCAAAAGTGCTCCTGCCCAAGTTCCGCCTCGAGGCGGCAGCGCTTCGTCCTAAAGTCCTCTCAGTAATTATTTAGGTTAAAATGACTTATATACCAGAAGAGGGGCATCAGAGGTGGGCCGAGGAGGGCAGCACCCAGCAGGGCGCGCTTGGGCCTCCTGGCGCGCCCAGGTGGGTTGTGCCCACCTGGTGCCCCCCCCCCTCTGGTACTTATTTGCTCCAATAATTCTTAAATATTCCATAAAAAATCCTCGGGAAGTTTCAGCTCATTTGAAGTTGTGCAGAATAGGTAGCTTGATGTAGCTTTTTCACGTCCAGATTTCCAGCTGCCGGAATTCTCCCCCTCTATGCATACCTTACATATTATGAGAGAAAAAGCATTAGAAAAGGCGTTATAATTACTCCAAAAAGCATTATTATACAATAAAACAACATAAATAACAATAGGAAAACATGATGCAAATGGACGTATCAACTCCCCCAAGCTTAGACCTTGCTTATCCTCAAGCGAAAACCGAAATCGAAAAACATGTCAACATGCTTAGAGAGAGAGGTGTCAATAAAAACAAAAATACGGACATAGCAGCATCATGTAACTTATTATAAAAGCAACAAACTTTAACATAATACTTTTATCATAGAACTTTTATCATAGACTTCTCATGAACAAGTGAAAATTCATCACAACATCGAAGTATAAAGCATAAACTCTATTGGAAACCAACAAACTATGTTCTCAGTCAACTTTGCAACTACAGTTCATCATCTTTTCAGGAAGGGTCACGTATCGGAGCCTTTAGGAAAGTCCACATACTCAACCATCATTTAGTCTTCTATAATTGCTAACACTCACCGCGTACACATGAGCAAAATGTTTCAACCGGACACATAGAAAGATAGGGGCTTATAGTTTCGCCTCACAACGCACTCACCTCAAGGGTGATGTCAACAATAATAACTCATGCTACCCATATTGAACTGGATATAGGTGCCTAGATCTTTCCTCACCACATGATGCTTGCCAAAGGAGAAAAATAAAAGGAATAGAGAGAAAAACTTTGACTCTTGCATGAAAGTAAATACATGAAAGTAAAATATAGGCCCTTTGCAGAGGGAAGCAGAGGTTTTCATGCGCTTTTCGTTTGTATGCTCAACCCCTTAGTGCAAGAGAATGTCACGTTATATTTCCCCTTGTGATGGCGACCTTTATTATGCAGTCTGTCGCTTTTATTCTTCACCATCACAATTTCGTACAACGCTCAATTTTCCCTTACACTAAATGATCTCACACTTTAGAAGGAATTTTTATTGCCCTTTCTCCACCGATGACAACTTACTTGAAGGATCTTACTCAATCCATAGGTAGGTATGGTGGACTCTCAAACAAGATTTGGGTTTAAGGGTTTTTGGATGCACAAGTAGTATCTCTACTTAGTGTGGAGTTTTTGGCTAGCATAGATAGGGGCAAGCACCACATGTTGAAGGATCTATGATAATATAACTTCTATGTGAATATGAACAAACATAAATCATTAAGTTGTCTTCCTTGTCCAACGTCAACAATTTTGGCATATAATATTTTGATGGGTGCTCACAGTCATAAAAGATTTCCAGCATAGTATATATCTATGTGAATCTTCTCTTCCCTTTTTAATTCTTTCATGAGTTGCATTATTGACCAATGTTATATTTGTCAGTCTATAATAAAATTTGCTACTTATACTTTTCCTTGTGTAATGCCATCACTTACCATAAGATTAGCATGTGATCTTTTCTTTTATTTCCTTTATTTTTATTGAAACAAGAGAGTAAAGAAGGGAAAACCCAAACTAAACTTTATTATATATTTCGCACACGATTACAAGGATTGATCACTAAGAAAATTCACAAAAAGAAAGGATCAAACTAAACTTTTATTCATCTAATAGCAAAATATAACCATGGATCGAACTAAGAAAGTAAAGGAAAAATATAGTAGGGATGATACGATACCGGGGAACCTCCCCCAATCTTGGCGAAAGCCAAGGGGAGTGCCCATACCTGATACTTAGTTTTCTTTAGTGGTGAAGAAGGAGGTGGTGGTGATGAAGTAGAAGCGATCTGGTCTTTAAGGACCAAGAGACTCTCCAATCTTTGGATGACACTCCACAGGGAAGCGATGTGCTCCATATGTAGAATATTTTCACGAGTGAGATACTTATTTTGTATATGAACCGTTTCAATGATCTTGAAGGCTGCAATCTTAGTGGGGGTAAGATGAGCATAGTAGAGTTTAAGGATATCTTCCTCTTCCTCATCGGCGGGCAAGACTTGCTCATCCATCGGCACTTGATCTCCGGTGGCCTCCTTGCTCTTGTCCTCCTTAGCTTCCCCAACGGGGTCTTCTCTCTTCAGCTCGATCTTCATCAACCAAGCATACTCTTCCATATGATCAGAGGGAGAAGAAGACATGATGACTGGCTCAACAGATCTGACAGAAAACAACAAGAAAATAAAACAGGAGATTTCTCCGCGATACGGAGGTCAACACGTTCGGGAGGTATATAAAGATTTTTTATCTTGGGGAACAAGCAGAACGAAAGAAAAATGGAGTCCGGAAAGTACCCGAGGTGTGCACAACCCACCTGGGCGCGCCTGGCATGCCAGGCGTGCCCTGGTGTATCGTGCCCACTAGGGTCACTTTCCTGGAAGTTTCTTATTTTCTAATTTTTTAAATATTCCAAAACTGACAAAAAAATATTTATACTGATTTTTTGGAGTCCGTTTACTTACTGTATCATGTACCTCCCTTTTTTCATGATTTTGGAGTGTTCCGGAAGGTTTCCTTTATGTGTTCTTCTGGTGTCAAAGTTTGGATAATATTGCTTTCAACATTAATGGGCGTACCTAAGATATAGTGTTTTATTTGTTGCTCATTGACGACCTTCGGGTTAGTACCTTCGGCATTATTTATTTTTATGTCTCCGGATTGATAGACCTCCTCGATGACATAGGGTCCTTCCCATTTGGAGAGGAGTTTTCCTGCAAAGAATCTGAAACGGGAGTTGTACAAAAGAACATATTCTCCAACTTTGAACTCACTCTTTTGGATTCTTTTTTCATGCCATCTTTTAACTTTTTCTTTTAATAACTTTGCATTTTCATAAGCCTGGGTTCTCCATTCATCTAATGAGCTAATTTTGAATAATCTCTTTTCACCAGCAAGTTTGAAATCATAATTGAATTCTTTAATTTCCCAATATGATTTATGTTCTAATTCAAGAGGTAAATGATAAGCTTTTCCATAAACCATTTTATATGGAGACATACCCATAGGATTTTTATATGCTGTTCTATAAGCCCAAAGTGCATCATCTAATTTCTTAGACCAATTCTTCCGGGACCTATTGACAGCCTTTTGTAAGATTAGTTTTATTTCTCTATTGCTAAGTTCAACTTGACCACTAGACTGAGGATGATAAGGTGATGCAATTCTATGGTTAACATCATACTTAGCAAGCATTTTACGGAAAGTGCCATGATAAAGTGTGAACCACCATCAGTCATTAAATATCTAGGGACTCCAAACCTTGGGAAAATAACTTCCTTAAGCATTTTAATAGAGGTGTTGTGATCAACACAACTGGTTAGAATAGCTTCTACCCACTTAGTAACATAATCAACAACAACCAAAATATGTGTATAACCATTAGAGGAAGGAAAATGTCCCATGAAATCAAATCCCCAAACATCAAATGGTTCAACTGCAAGTGAATAATTCATAGGCATTTCTTGACGCTTACCGATATTACCTATTCTTTGGCATCATCACAAAAAGAGACAAAATTATGGGCATCTTTGAAGACAGAAGGCCAATAAAAACCAGATTGCAATATCTTATGAGCGGTTCTGTCTCCCGCATGATGTCCTCCATAAGCTTCAGAGTGACATTTCTGTAGGATGTGTTCCTGTTCATGCTCAGGTACACAACGTCTAATAATACCATCTACTCCTTCTTTATAAATATGTGGGTCATCCCAAAAGTAATGTCTTAAATCATAGAAGATTTTTTTCTTTTGTTGGTATGTAAAGCTAGGTGGTATGTATTTAGCAACATATAATTAGCATAGTCAACATACCAAGGTGTACTATTAGAAACATTTATTGCAGCTAATTGTTCATCAGGAAAGCTATCATTAATAGGTTGTGGGTCATCAAGAATATTTTCAAGCCTAGACAAGTTATCAGCTACGGGGTTCTCTGCTCCTTTCCTATCAGTGATATGCAAATCAAATTCGTGTAGCAGAAGAACCCACCTAATAAGTCTAGGTTTAGCATCTTTCTTTTCCATAAGATATTTTATAGAAGCATGATCGGTGTGAGCAATTACCTTAGAATCAACAATGTAAGATCTGAATTTATCACAAGCAAACACCACTGCTAAGAATTCTTTTTCAGTAGTAGCATAGTTTCGTTGAGCACTGTCTAGAGTTTTACTAGCATAATGAATAACATTCAGTTTCTTATCAACTCTTTGTCCTAGAACAGCACCAACAGCATAATCACTAGCATCACACATAATCTCAAAAGGCAAGTTCCAATCAGGTGGTTGAACAATAGGTGTAGTAATTAAGCCTTTCTTTAGTGTTTCAAAGGCTTCTAAACAATCATCATCAAACACAAAGGGAATATCATTTTGCAAAAGATTCGTAAGAGGCCTAGAAATTTTAGAAAAGTCTTTGATAAACCTCCTATAGAAACCAACATGACCAAGGAAACTACGAATACCTTTGATATCTTTAGGACATGGCATTTTCTCAATTGCATCAACCTTGGCTTTGTCCACCTCAATGCCTCTTTCAGAAATTTTATGGCCCAAAACAATACAGTCATTAACCATAAAGTGGCACTTCTCCATATTCAAGACAAGACTTGTTTGTTCACATCTCTGGAAAACTCGATCAAGATTGCTTAAACAATCATCAAAGGACTTCCCATAAACAGAAAAGTCATCCATGAAAACCTCAACAATCTTTTCACAAAAATCAGAGAAGATAGCAGTCATACATCTTTGAAAGGTAGCAGTTGCATTACATAAACCAAAAGGCATACGTCTATAAGCAAAAGTTCCAAAAGGACAAGTAAAAGTGGTCTTTTCTTGATCAGATTGTAAAACAGGTATTCGTGAAAAACAAGAATATCCATCAAGGAAGCAAAAATGTGTGTGCTTGGATAATCTTTCTAACATTTGATCAATAAAAGGCAGAGGGTAATGATCTTTTCTAGTTGCTTTATTTAATTTTCTATAATCAATTACCATTCTATAGCTTGTGACAATTCTTTGTGGAATGAGCTCATTCTTATCATTAGGGAAAACAGTAATACCTCCCTTCTTAGGGACACAATGAACAAGACTTACCCATCTACTATCAGCTATAGGATAGATTATACCTGCTTCCAGAAGTTTCAATATTTTCGTTATTACCACTTCTTTCATCTCCGGATTTAACCGACGTTGGTGATCAATAACGGGTTTAGAATCAGGTTCCATATTAATCTTGTGTTGACATAGAGTGGGACTAATGCCCTTAAGATCATCAAGAGTATATCCAATAGCATCCCCGTGCCTCCTTAGAACTTTCAATAATCTTTCTTCTTCATGTTCTGAAAGGTTAGCACTAATAATAATAGGATATATCTTTTTCTCATCAAGATAAGCATATTTCAAAGTGTCTAGCAATTGTTTTAATTCGAACACATGATCACCTTTAGGTGGAGGAGGACCTCCTAGAGTTTCAATAGGCAAATTGTGTTCAAGCAGGGGTTGTTGTTCGAAAAAGATTCTATCTATTTCATTTCTTTCACGCATATGCAAATCATTTTCATGGTCTAGCAAGTATTGTTCCAAAGGATCAGTAGGAGGTACATCAATAGAAGCAAGACCAATAATTTCATCCTTACTAGGCAAATCTTTCTTATGAGGTTGTCTACTAAACTTGGAAAAATTAAATTCATGAGATTCATCACCAAAGCTAACACCGACAATTTGTTTCTCACAATCTATTTTGGCATTGATGGTGTTCAAGAAAGGTCTACCAAAAATGATGGGACAAAAGTCATCTTGTGGGGAACTAAGAACAAGAAAATCAGTAGGGTATTTTATTTTCCCACACAAGACTTCAACATCTCTAAGATTCCCAATTGGTGATATAGTATCTCTATTAGCAAGTTTAATAGTGACATCTATGCCTTCTATTTCAGCAGGTGCTATTTCATCCTTAATTTCTTTATATAAGGAGAAAGTAATAGAACTCACACTAGCACCTAGGTCACATAACCCATGATAACAGTGATCTCCTATCTTGACTGAGACAATAGGCATGCTAACAACTAGTCTATGTTTATCCTTTTTTCAGGTTTGGCAATTCTAGAAGCTTCATCACAGAAGTAAATAACATCCCCATCAATATTATCGACTAAGAGACCTTTAACCATAGCAACACTAGGTTCAACTATGATTTGTTCAGATGGTTTGGGTGTTCTAACATAACTTTTGTTAACCACAGTTGAAGCTTTAGCATGTTCCTTCATCCTAACAGGGAAAGGTGGTTTTTCAATATAAGCAGTGGGAAACAACTGGATCAGCATAATAAATGATAGTTTCTTCTTTAGCTTTTACACTTCTTTAATTTCTTCTTTAATTGGTGGATTATATTTAAACCACTTCTCCTTAGGGAGATCAACATGAGTAGCAAAAGATTCACAAAAGGAAGCTACTATCTCAGAGTCAAGTCCATATTTAGTGCTAAACTTTTGAAAAGCATCGGTATTCATAAAAGATTTAACATAATCAAACTTAGGTCCAATACCTGACTCTTTACCTTCATCGAGTTCCCAATCTTCGGAGTTTCGTTTAATTATTTCTAAGAGATCCCTCCGGAATTCAATAGTCTTCTTCATAAAAGAACCAGTACAAGAAGTGTCGAGCATGAATTGATCATTACGAGAAAGCCGAGCATAAAAATTCTGAATAATAATTTCTCTTGATAGCTCATGATTGGGGCATGAATATAACATTGACTTAAGCCTCCCCCAAGCTAGAGCGATACTTTCTCATTCACGAGGCCAAAATATATATATATATAATTCCGATCACAATGAACTAGATGCATAGGATAAATTTTTTGATGAAATTCCAATTTCTACCGATTCCAGTTCCAAGATCCAATATCATCGCATAGCCTATACCATGTCAATGCTTTTCCCTTAAAATATAAAGGGAAAACATTCTTATTAGCTTCATCTCCGGGCAAACCTGCAAGCTTAGATAATCCACAAATTTCATCCACATATATCAAGTGCATATCATGATGTTCGGTTCCATCTCCTGCATAAGGATTAGCTAGCAGTTGTTCTAACATACCCTAAGAAATTTCATATTCAATATTTTCAGTAGGTGCAGTAGGTTGAGGGGCAACTAATTGTGGTTTCGGTCAAGGTGAAGATACCCCGAACAAACCCCTCAAAGGATTGTTTTCCATAGTAGCAAGTTACAATAAATTTTAGCACGTAGTAATAATGTTTCCTTACCAATTTCCACTTACCAAGAGTGCTTCACTCCCCAGAAACGGCGCAAGAAAATAGACTTGATGACCCACAAGTATATGGGGTCAATTATAGCCTTTTCGATAAGTAAGAGTGTCAAACCCAACGAGGAGCAGAAGGAAATGACAAGTGGTTTTCAGCAAGGTAATGTCTGCAAGTGCTAAAATTGTAAGTAGCAGAGTAGTTTGATAGCAAGATAATTTGTAGCGAGCAAGTAACGATAGTAGTAACAAAAGTGCAGCAAGGTATCCCAATCCTTTTGAGGCAAAGGACAGGCCAAAACGGTCTCTTATGATAAGAAAAATGTTCTTGAGGGTATATGGGAATTTCATCTAGTCACTTTCATCATGTTGGCTTAATTCGTGTTCGCTACTTTGATAATTTGGTATGTGGGTGGACCGGTGCTTAGGTGTTTTTATTACTTGAACAAACCTCGTACTTATGATTAACCCTCTCGCAAGCATCCGCAACTACAAGAAAAGTATTAAGAATAAATTCTAACCATAGCATTAAACTTTTGGATCCAATCGGTCCCTTACGGAATAGCGCATAAACTGGGGTTTAAGCTTCTGTCACTCTCGCAACCCACCATCTAATAACTACTCCACAATGCATTCCCTTAGGCCAAAATATGGTGAAGTGTCATGTAGTCGACGTTCACATGACACCACTAAGAGAATGACAACATACATATCATCAAAATATCGAACACATATCAAGTTCACATGATTACTTGCAACATGATTTCTCCCGTGACCTCAAGAACGAAAGTAACTACTCACATATTATAATAATGCTCAATATCAGAGGGGTATTAAATAGCATAATGGATCTGAACATATAATCTTCCACCAAATAAACCATATAGTAATCAACTACAAGATGTAATCAACACTACTAGTCACCCACAAGCACCAATCTATAGTTTCGGTACAAAGATTGAACACAAGAGATGAACTAGGGTTTGAGAGGAGTTGGTGTTGTTGAAGATGTTGATGAAGATAGATCTCCCCAAGATGGGAGAGTTGTTGGTGATGATGGTGATGATGATTTCCCCCTCCGGAAGGGAAGTTCCCCCGGTGGAATCGCTCCGCCGGAGGGCAAAAGTGCTCCTGCCCAAGTTCCGCCTCGAGGCGGCGGCGCTTCATCCCGAAAGTCCTATCCTTAATTATTTTAGGTTAAAATGACTTATATACCAGAAGAGGGGCGCCAGAGGTGGGCCGAGGTGGGCAGCACCCACCAGGGCGCTCCTGGGCCTCCTGGCGTGCCCAGGTGGGTTGTGCCCACCTGGTGGGCCCCCTCTGGTACTTATTTGCTCCAATAATTCTTAGATATTCCATCAAAACTTCAGGAAGTTTCTGCTCATTTGGAGTTCTGCAGAATAGGTAGCTTGACGTACCTTTTTCAGGTCGAGATTTCCAGCTGCCATAATTCTCCCCCTTTGTGCATACCTTACATATTATGAGAGAAAAGGCATTAGAATTACTCCAAAAAGCATTATTATACAATAAAACAACATAAATAACAGTAGGAAAACATGATGCGAAATGGACGTATCACTGGACAGCGGTGAAGAATATTCTGAGGTACCTGAAAAGGACTAAGGAATGTTTCTCGTTTATGGAGGTGATCAAGAGCTTGTCGTAAAGGGTTACGTCGATGCAAGCTTTGACACTGATCCGGATGACTCTACGTCTCAAACCGGATACGTATATATTCTAAATGGGGGAGCGGTGAGCTGGTGCAGTTCCAAGCAAAGCGTGGTAGCTGATTCTACATGTGAAGCGGAGTACATAGCTGCCTCGGAGGCCGCAAAGGAAGGTGTCTGGATGAAGCAGTTCATGACAGATCTTGGAGTTGTTCCTAGTGCACTGGACCCGATGACTGTTCTGTGACAACACAGGTGCCATTGCTCTAGCCAAGGAACCAAGGTTTCACAAGAGGACTAGACACATAAAGCGATGCTTCAATTCCATCTGTGATTACATAAAGGAGGAACACATAAACATTTGCAAAGTGCATTCAGACCTGAATGTTGCAAATCCATTGACTAAACCTCTTCCACGGGCAAAGCACGATCAACACCAGAACTCTATGGGTGTTAGATTCATTACCATGTAATGCTAGATTATTGACTCTAGTGCAAGTGGGAGACTACTGGAAATATGCCCTAGAGGCAATAATAAAGTGGTTACTATTATATTTCCTTGTTCATGATAATCGTTTATTATCCATGCTATAATTGTATTGACCGAAAACTCAAATACATGTGTGGATACATAGACAACATGTCCCTAGTAAGCCTCTATCAGACTAGCTCGTTGATCAAAGGTGGCTATGGTTTCCTAGCCATGGACATGAGTTGTTATTTGATAACGGGATCACATCATTAGGAGAATGATGTGATGGACAAGACCCAAACTACGAACGTGGCATATGATCGTATCAAGTTTATTGCTATCATTTTTCTGCATGTCAAGTATATGTTCCTATGATCATGAGATCATGCAACTCACTGACACCGGAGGAGTGCCTTGTGTGTACCAAATGTTGCAATGTAATTGGGTGACTATAAAGGTGCTCTACAAGTATCTCCGAGGGTGTCTATTGAGTTGGCATGGATCAAGACTGGGATTTTTCACTCCGTATGGCGGAGAGGTATCTCAGGGCCCAGTCGGTAATACAACATCACAATAAGCTTGCAAGCAATGTGACCAATGAGTTAGTCACGGGATCTTGTATTACGGAACAAGTAAAGAGACTTGCCGATAACGAGATTGAACTAGGTATGGAGATACCGACGATCGAATCTCGGACAAGTAACATACCGATAGATAAAGGGAATTGCATACGGGATTAGCTGAATCTTGACATAAAGGTCCGACCGATAAGATCTTCATAGAATATGTAGGAACCAATATGGGCATCCAGATCCCGCTATTGGTTATTGACCGTAGAGGTGTCTCGGTCATGTCTGCATAGTTCTCGAACCCGTAGGATCTACACACTTAATGTTTGGTGACGGTATAAGTATAGTTGAGTCATTATAGTGGTTACTGAAGGTTGTTCGGAGTCCCGGATGAGATCTCGGACGTGACGAGGAACTCCAGAATGTTCCCAAGGTGAATATCGATATATTGGACGAAGGGTATTGGAGTTCGGAACTGTTCCGGAGGTACCGGGTGATGACCAACATCACCGAAAGGGGTTTCAGGGGGGTCCGGCAAGTGTTGGGGGGCCCATGGGCCAAGGGGAGGGGGCAAACCAGACCACTAAGGGGCTGAGCGCCCCCCTCACCCCATCTCACGAGGGTTGGGGGCGCCCCCTTAGGGCTTCCCACCTCCCGGCTTGGGGGGCAAGTCACCCTAGGGAAGATCCCATCTGCCCTGCCCCCCCCCCCTAGGGGAAACCCTAGGGGCGCCACCCCTCCCCCTTCCCCTATATATAGAGAGGCAGAGAGAGGTCGGCCGCACCCCAAGAGCACATCTCCACGCCACGGCGCTGCCTCTCCTCTCCCTCGCATCCCTCTTCCTCTCCGTAGCGCTTAGCGAAGCTCTGCTGAGATTCTTCCACCACCACCGCCACCACGCCTTCGTGCTGCCAGAGGACTCAAGCTACTATTTCACCATCGCTCGCTGGTTCGAGGAGGTGAAGGCTTCATCAAGCCGTCTGTGTGTTGAACACGGAGGTGCCGTCCGTTCGGCACTTGGATCGGAGTTCGCGGGACGGATCGTGATTAGATCGCAAAGACGGTCGACTACATTAACCGCGTTTCTTGACACTTTTGCTTAGCGATCTACAAGGGTATGTAGATGCAATCTCTCCTCTCATAGATGTTCATCTCCTAGATTGATCTTGGTGAGCATAGGAAATTTTTTGTTTCCCATGCAGATAGTTCATCGGCGACGCATAGGAGGTGCAGTCGGCGTTGTTCTCCTTCACGATCACCCGGAGCTGTGACTTGGCGGCGGCCACTTCCTGGCGGGCAGTGGCTTGAGCGCGGACGGCAAAGTAGATGGCACACTACTCCATGATGAAGTTGGGGTTCACGTGGCCATGGCTACCACAACCTCCTCGCCCACGCACTCGCCATAGATCTGGCCCTCCGCCGGCCGTTGCTGCTCCAGGAGGAATAGATTGCACCACTGTTCCTCATGCGCCTACTGGAACGCCGACAAAGGCGTCGACGCAAGCTACACCTTCGTCATGGCGGTGTTGTACTGCGTCTGCGCCTGCTCCATGGTGAAGTTGGCGTGCACATGAGGCGCGGGAGCCGGGGCGGTGTCATCAGAGCCCGTCTCCATCGTGGTCTCATCCTCGTCGTCGGAGACCTCGGGCGAGCTGGCCCGCAAGGCGGCCTCGATCCGCCTGGCATGGTGGCTCTGCCAAGCGGCGGCAAGAGCGGCAAGGGCGGCCATGGCGTCCTTCATCTCCGTGGAAAGGCTCTCCCATAGAGTTTAGCCACCTGCAGTCATGGTGGATGCAATGCAAGGGAGGAGGATCGGAAGCGGCTTGTGTTGTGGTGTGGAGTTAACCGGGTGTGTCCGCCATTAAATAGCGGATTCCGGTGAGGCGAGGCGTCCGGGTGCGTCAATGCACGGTGTCGGGGTGGGTTTCTTGGCTGGTGAGCCTGCTTAATGGTGGCATATGGACGAACGGCGCATTGTATGGGTGTGGTAGATATCCGTCATGTCCCGTCCAGTCACGTGTCTCCAGCATTGAACAGGCACAGACACCAAAGACGGGTCGCGGGCGACGCCCTCGGCCGGCGCGTCACTTCAATGGCGGAGATAGTGAGAGGTTGCATCGCCCTGAGCCGCCTTCAATATGGAGCGGTGCGCTCTATAGCGGTATGACTGTAGGCAGCTGGCGTTGGGCAGGAACGCGCGCGGGAGGGAGGAGGGGTTTGGGTGGGTCGGGGCAGTCAGAAGCAGGCATGGGATCGGTCGGGACTCCTGCAAAGCCCCCCACGTTTTTTCCGGTTTGTATCTAAAAACGCATCCGGACCGTGCCGCGGACCGGTACAGACCTGTGATAGCTGGGTTCCGCGGTCCAGACGGATGCGGAAGGGAGATGCCCTTAGGTAGGTTGCTAGTACCATTTAGTATGATTTACAAGCAAAATCGCCAATTTAATGTTTCAATTCAAACTCAGAAACACCTCCTCACCTTGACCCTTTCCATGTTGAAGGGAGTGAATTGCAAAAAACCATCACATTTCAAGTTTTGTTTTGGAATTGCCACCACATTCCTTGGGCGCCCCAAAAATCTACCGGTTTTCTTGCTAATTTTCTCAATAAACACTAATTATCAATTTGGAGCGAATTAATCCAATTCTGACATACTGGGCCCAATGATAAGTGCCATGTGGCAGTTCAAGTCAACACAAATGGTGTTGACCGTTAAGTTGGACATTGGACCCACCTGTCAGCACACTTGTCTCTCTCAAACCTTCTTCTTCTTCTCTTTGGGACATTCAGTCGAACAGCTTGGATGCGAGGGAGGTTGCAGAGAGGTGGCTCTTGGCCCACACGCCGCGCTGCCTGTACCAGCTCGCTGGCCTGCACACACAAGTAGTAGTGGCAAGCAGCAAGTAGCAACGACAATCAATAGCAGCACGCATCAAGCTAGCATCCATGAAGTAGCACGCTGCATGCGCGCATGAGCAGTACATCCATGGCGAGCTCGGTTCGCGCCGCCGGTCGGACAACGATGTGGGACACGACGTGTCTAGAGAAGAGAGGGTGTGAGCCGCCCGTGTCAGGGTCCCATCGACGACTCCCTCTCCTCCTCTCCTTCTCTCACCGGAGTGCCTCCTCCTCAGCCTCTTCCGCATTGGCCGCCTCCCTGCGAGCAGAGCGCCGCCGAGCCCTCTACCCTTCTCCCGCTCCACTCACCCTCCTCGGCTCCTCCTCCATCCCACCTCCTACGTCCGCTCGCCCAACCATGGCAGCCTCTTCTTGCACTGGCGCCATGGTCACAGCTCAGCGGCAGCGCGCGCCGCGCGACTCAGGGTCCCGCCAGGGCCGACTCACGCCACCGCGTCGTCAAGTCGTTGTGTGGGCCTTCTCTAGCCAGGGAAGACCGCACCACCGGTCTCCTCACCTCTGCTACTAGCATCGACACCGTCACCTCCGAGCCCTCTCGTCCATCTCCGTCCTTGCACGCGAGGTGTTCGTTGGAACGCCCCTAACGAGGAGAATACGGTCTGAGAGAGATGGTGCTGACAGGTGGGCCCTCCATTCAACTTAACGGTAGACAAACGGTTTTGACCATTTACTGCCACGTGGCACTGATCAGTGGGCTCGGTATGTCAGAAATTGGATTAATTCGCTCCAAATCAATCATTAGTGTTTATTGAGAAAATTAGCAAGAAAACCGATAGATTTTTGGGGCGCCCAAGGAATGTGGTGGCAATTCCAAAACAAAACTTGAAATGTGGTGGTATTTTACAATTCACTCTGTTGAAGGCGGGCGAGATCACACGGCGGTGGTGCGCCCACTTCTCCCCGGTGAGCCCCACCAGCCCCTCGCCGATGAGCTGCCGAGCGAGCGGGTTTCTGCTGCCGCCGTTGCCGGCCTTATCGAGGGTCTCCGTGGAGTCGTTTAGCGCGGCCTTGGCGACTTCCGGGGTGGAGAACACCAGCCGCGGCCGGGGCCCTGACCAGAACACGAACGGCCGGCCGTACCGCGCCGCCCACCCGCGGTAGTGCGGCGTGGCGCGGCCGACGATGGCGTGGTGGAAGGAGGCGAGCGGCTTGGACTGGGCGGCGGCGAGGAGGGCGCCGTAGTCGGCCCCGTTTCCGGTGATCAGGCTGCGCGGAGACCCCCGGATGCCCTGCCGGCGCAGGCGGCGCGGGACCCACACGAGGGCGCGGAGCACGTACGCGAGCGCGGCGAGTAGCACGGCTAGGAGGAGGGCTGCGAGGGCGCCCATTGTTTTACTGCTTGGCGACTCCTGGAAGTTTGGAATGAGTAGAATGGGGTTTGGCTCCGAGCCCCTGATGGAGAAGTAGAACCAATGTTGACTCCGTCGGAGCCATCGCCGGCCATTGTTCCGGCTCGTTTTATTCGCGGAGCTCTCTTCTGAATACTTCTTTAGTGCAGAGGACTGACGGCCGGAGCCACTCCCCGATGTGGCGCTGTGGCTGTCTGGAAGCATATGGACTTGTATTGGTAAACTGATCATCTTCAGAACTGCTCCTGCTCCTTCAGAACTGGGATTGCTCGTACTTCTTTTCATTACTGGAGAGACGATTAGGTGTAACAACTTCACCATAATTTAACCGATTTATTTAGGTTGGAGTACAAAGCTAGGTGATGCAAAAGATGCAGAGGAATATGACTGACTTACTGTAAGCATATACTCTCTATACACATTTTCAGGACAAACTTCGGACAAGATTACGACAGATACAGGAGACACGGAGACATCACATTCACATATACCTTGCTGTCACTACTCCCAATCCCATATACAGCACCACACAAGGCTCAGATCTTGTGGACAAGAAGTTGAGCACCATACTGGGGTTGGAGGGTCATCACCTTCATCGGCGCATGAACATAGGACGGCGGGACATCAAACGCAAACCGCTGGAGGACCATTGCAAGCGCCAGCTTTGCCTCAACCATCGCGAGATTCTGCCCAACACAGATAGCAGGGCCAATACCAAAGGGGAAGTACTCGCCGAGGTGATAGCTCTTGCCATCTGCAAACCTCGATGGATCGAACTCCTCTGCATTAGCTCCCCATATGTCGACATCATGGTGAATCTCAATAATAGGCAGATTGAGCTGCGTGCCTGCAGGGATGTCGAGTTTGCCCAGCTTCACATCCCTAGTGACTGTCCTGTTGATAAACAGAGCTGGAGGATACAGCCTGAGGGTCTCCTTCAACACCATATTTACCTGATACATGCCAACATCACCAGAGTGTTACTTGCTATGTTCCGATTAGGAGATATCATCAAGAATATAAAAGACTGTAGTATACATTTGAGTAAATGGGCTCACAATTTTGAGACTGCTCAGGTTTTCCGCGTTTGGGTGCTTGTGCTTGCCACACACTTGATAGACTTCGCTGCGGGCTTTGTCTTGCCATTCTTTATGCAATGCCAGCAGAAGTGTTGCCCATGTCAACAAATTTGCAGTTGTTTCTTTACCAGCAAAGTAAAATGTCTTGCACTCATCAATGATCTCTTCGATTCCCATTTTGAACTCATTATCAGTTTTGCTGGCTGATAGCATCAAGCCAAGCAAATTTTTGGAGTCCTCACACTTCCTTCCATTGGTCTCAATCAATTTCCGCAGAGAACTTCGGATTTCCTGGTTTAGGCTATGCCTTCTTTGGTTCTTCTTTGTCGGTAAAAACCTAAGAAATAAAGAGGTCATATTGTTTTCCCCTCAACTGCAATGTTTGATTAAAGAGCATGAATGGCCACAGAGAGAAGCAGACTTTTTTATATTTTAAAAGTGAAGGAATAACTACGAAAATGAGAAACTAATTGTCATAGAGGAAATCGTGACCCAAATCGAGTCTATGAGTTGATCTCACCTGAATCCAGGAAAGTAGAAGGTTCTCATTGCAAGGAGGGCTAGATTTATCTGTTCTTCTTGCAGTTGAAAAACTCGCTTTCCTTCCTCGTAGCTACTTCCAAATGCCACGCGAGAAATAACATCAGAACTCAAAGTTTGGAATTCTTTATTTGCATCAATCTCAAACTCAGTGTGGGTTCCTCCTTGGACTTCCCATTTATCCAGCATGGATGAGGCGATTGCTGACATTTCTGGTATCCAGCCCTACAAAGAATCCAGAATAAGTTTAGTGGTAAATGATATTTTACTAACGGCGTTATCTAGAACACACCTGTTGATCACATCAATAACATGTTACTATGAACAAGTCCAAAATAAATAAAGGACCAAGGAGGACACCATAGATCATGAACTACTCCAGTAGCTTCTGCCAGCGACAATTTGTGCATGAAATAACTACTAATGTAAATGGTTTAATTTCAGTTACAAAGTTACCGATCAATATATTTTTTTGCGGGTAAAAAAAAAGTTACCGATCAATATACAACCATTTACATATATGTAAACCAATTCAGATAAATTCCATTCCAAATATTAGACACATCGATGGAAGTCAAATCAAAGTTAGCAGAAAGAATGTCAATTTTCATAAAGGAATTGTGGCCTCTTCACTGATAACACCAAATTCATACCATAAAAAAGGTCAATAATTATGTAAAGGGTTAAATGATACCCTGATTTCACTGAAAATGAATTTGGAAAATTATCACAGCTGGTAAAAAAGGGCTCTGGGCAGAGGTTTGGCTCTTTTCATTGGCCCTACAAGAAGAGTTCCCATTTGTGGAAAAGCATTCAGAAGATCAAGCTTGTCTTGCTGAGCGTCAGCGTTCAACATGAAATTTCAGCTTAGCATGCATGTTGCTTCGCAAGGATCTGCTGTTTATCAATTGTTCTATGGTCTATCGACTTGTATTGCTAAAACTGATGTAGTTCATCCTTTTTTTCCTATTCGTTTTAGTTGTCTTGTAAACGTTGCTACCTTGGCCGTTTGGGGATTTAATGATTTATAAAGCCGGACGCAGCCTGCCTTCCGTCTATTCAAGATTTCACTGGATAAGTGATGGCACAACTAACTATTATCACAGCAACCAAGATTAAGTGCTGAAATCGCTAGTCAGCTTGCTACTCCCTCCGTCCGGAAATACTTGTCATTTTATCCATTTCTAGGAAATACTTGTCATTTTATCCATTTCTAGGACAAGTATTTCCGGATGGAGGGGGTACCATTTAGTATGACTTAGAAGCGAAATCGCCAATTTTTATGCTTCAATTCGAATTCAGAGAACGCCTCCTCACCTTCACCCTCTCCATGTTGAAGGCGGGCGAGATCACACGGCGGTGGTGCGCCCACTTCTCCCCGGTGAGCCCCACCAGTCCCTCGCCGATGAGCTGCCGAGCGAGCGGGTTGCTGCCGCCGCCGTTGCCAGCCTTATCGAAGGTCCCCGTGGAGTCGTTCAGCGCGGCCTTGGCGACTTCCGGGCTGGAGAACACCAGCCACGACCGGGGCCCGAACCAGAACACAAACGGCCGGCCGTACCGCGCGGGCCACTCGCGGTAGTGCGGCGCGACGCGGCCGACGATGGCGTGGTGGAAGGAGGCAAGCGGCTTGGACTGGGCGGCGGCGAGAAGGGCGCCGTAGTCGGCCCCGTTTCCGGAGATGAGGCTGCGCGGAGGGCCCCGGATGCCCTGCCGGCGCAGGCGGCGCTCCAGTCGGTACGGGATCCACACGAGGCTGCGGAGCACGCGAAGCACGTACGCGAGCGCGGCGAGTAGCACGGCTAGGAGGATGGCGGCAGGGCTGCCCATTGTTTGCTGCTTGGCGATTCCTGCAATGGGGTTTGGCTCCGAGCCTCTGACAGAGAAGAAGGTTGACTCCGAGTCACCGACGAAGCCGGCCACTGTTTCTGCTCGTTTTATATATTTATCCTATAGTGCTAAAAATCTGGCAGACAAATTTTAAGCATGATAAATCAAACGTTTTTTATGAAAAATATAATTGGCTTGTGGATGAAAATTTTAATTTATAAGCATGGTAACTTGCTGGCAAAATAAATGAACTGAGATGGATTTACCATGCTCGCCAACCAAACATTCATCCTTTGTAAACATAAATTACCATAAAAATGTTTGATTTGCTAACTGTTGGATTATAGATGGCTTTGGCTCATATAAGACAATAATTATTGGTTAATCTCTAAGATCCATTTAGGTGTATGACAAATGGTGGGAAGTTTAGTACCATACTGCTATTAGAGCGAGAGTGAGACCTATTTATAAGAGCTGCTCTTCACATGCTATTGGAGCTAGGAGAGAGGAGCTGTACACACGCGCTCCTCCTCCTCCGCCGACCGCCTCGCCCCGATGCGGGCGGGTGGTAATGGGCCGAGCCTTATGTTTGCCACTCCCTTCTGCATAACCCTAGCCGTCATCTACTATTCCTCTCTCTGTGCTGCTTCCGGTGATCCCTGGTAGGAAGAGAGAGTAGTAGGTGACTACTGCTGCTTCCGCCGCCGCATTGGTCTGGCCAACTGTTGCATACTATGATTGTCATGTTTACTGTTTACTCATGGATTGGATTAATCGATAAAGTGCTAATATTTTCAACACCAAAGTCAGATTTGCAATGATGTCCTTTATTTATTTGCGAAATTTCCTTCTGAGTCCTGAGTACATTTTTCCAGAGCGGAGGGCTGTTGCACAAATCTAGAAGCACACGAGAAGCATTGTTCTATGGACTTGTATTGCTAATCTGGTCATCTTCAGAATTGCTATTGTCCTGCTCATGTTTCCTCACCTCTTGTAAAAACTGGTATGACTCGTAGAGTACTTCTTTTCGACAACTGGACGGACCATTATGTGTAACAACTTAATCAATTTTTGAATCGACGAACAACTTGAACTGATTTAGGAAGAAAACAAGGTGATACAAAAAATGTAGAGGAATATGATGATTTACTGTCGCAAAGCATATACACTTTCTATACACACTTTCTGACTTTCAGGACAAACTTCAGACAAGTTGGCAACCTCCTCTTACAAGTTGCTCAAAATCCACAGGGATACAGGAGACCGGAGATGGAACATTCACATATACCTTGCTGTCACACCTCCCGATTCCAGATACAGCGCCACGGAAGACTTAGATCTTGTGGACAAGAACTTGAGCACCGTACTCGGGTTGGAGGGTCATTGCCATCATCGGCGCATGAACATAGGACGGCGAGACATCAAACGCAAAGCGCTGGAGGACCATTGCAAGCGCCAGCTTTGCCTCAACCATCGTCAGATTCTGGCCAACACAGATGGCAGGGCCAATCCCAAAGGGGAAGTACGCGCCGAGGTGATAGCTCTTGCCATCTGCAAACCTCGATGGATCAAACTCCTCCGCATTAGCTCCCCATATGTCGACATCATGGTGCATCTCAATAATAGGCATATTGAGCTGTGTGCCCGCAGGGATGTCAAGTTTGCCTAGCTTCACATCCCTAGTGACTGTCCTGTTGACGAACAGAGCTGGAGGGTACAGCCTGAGGGTTTCCTTCAACACCATATTTACCTGGTATCATGCCAACATCACCAAAGTGTTACTCGCTATGTCCTGATAAGGAGATATCAACAATCAACAACAATATAAAAAGCTCTACTATTTGTTCAAATTAATAGGGCTCACAATTTTGAGACTGCTCAAGGTTTCCGCATTTGGGTGCTTGTTCTTGCCACACACTTGCAGGACTTCGTCTCGGGCCTTGTGTTGCCATTCTTTATACAATGCCAGCAGAAGTGTTGCCCATGTCAATAAATTTGCAGTTGTTTCTTTACCGGCAAAGTAAAATGTTTTGCACTCATCAATGATCTCTTCGATTCCCATTTTAAACTCCTTGTCAGTTTTGCTGGCTGATAGCATCAAGCCAAGCAAATTTTTGGAATCTTCACACTTCTTTCGATTGATCTCAATCAATCTGCGCAAAGAATTTCGGATTTCCTTGTTTAGGCTATGCCTTCTTTGGTTCTTCTTTGTCGGCACAAACCTAAGAGCGAAAAAGGTCACAATCTTTTTCCCTCAACTGTAGCATTTGATTGAAGAGCAAGAGTAACAACAGAGTGGGGCAAACATTTTTTCCAATGTAAAAATGAAGAAACATGTAGTAGGAACTATATGTTTACTTATGGAGAATAAATGGTGACCCAAAGTGTATGAGTCAATCTCACCTGAATCCAGGAAAGTAGAAGGTTCTCATTGCAAGGAGGGCAAGTTGTACCTGTTCTTCTTGTAATTGAAAAATTCGCTTTCCTTCCTCATAGCTACTTCCAAATGCTATACAAGAAATGACATCCGCACTCAAAGTGTGGAATTCTTTATTTACATCAATCTCAAACTCAGCGCGGGTTTCTCCTTGAACTTCCCATTTATCCAGCATGGATGAGGTGATAGCTGATATTTCTGGAATCCAACCCTACGAAAAATCCAGAAATGAATTTAGTGGTAAACGATATCTGATTTAGTGCATTATCTACATCACAATTGTTGATCACATCAACATGTTAATAGAAAGAAGAAACATGGACACCACAGGTTAGCTTCGGCCAGCTTCAAATTCTGAGTGAAATAACTAGTCATGCAGATGGTTGAATTTCAATAACAAATGTTCTCAATCAATATACAACCATTTGGTGTTTGTCAAACTATTCAGATGAGTTCATTACAAATATTCAGACACGCTGCTAGAAGTCGAAATCAAAATTAGCAGAAAGAATGTCATCTTCAGAAAGGAATTGCTTGGAATAAATGTGTACACGGCCCTCTTCAATAACAGCACCAAGTTCAAACCAATTGAAAATTTCGATAGTTTCGTAAAGAGTTAATGGGTGCCCTGATTCGAAATTTCACTGAAACGTGATGGCACACCCTACGCCTGGAGCATAGGCAGCAACCAAGATTTAGCAAGACTTACATATATCTGAGGATCTTGTTTAGGTAGGTTGAAATCGCTAGGTAAGCTGCTACCATTTAGCATGATGTGAAGACAAATCGTCTATGTTTCAGCTCGAATTCAGGAAACGCCCCCTCACCTTGATTCTCTCCATGTTGAAGGCGGGCGATATCACACGGCGGTGGTGCGCCCACTTCTCCCCGGTGAGCGCCACCAGCCCCTCGCCGAGGAGCTGCCGAGAGAGCGGGTTGACGTTGCTCCCGGAACCCTTTCTGAAGGTCCCCGTGGAGTCGGTCAGCACGGCCTTGGCGACCTCCGGGCCGGAGACCACCAGCCGCGGCCGGGGCCCGAACCAGAACACGAACGGGCGGCCGTACTGCGCCGCCCAGTCGCGGTATTCCGGCGCGGCGCGGCCGACGAAGGCGTGGTGGAAGGAGGCCAGTGGCGCGGAATGGGCGGCGATCAGGGCGCCGTACTCGGCCGCGTTGCCGTAGAGCAAGCTGCGCGGGGGGCCCCGGATGCCCTGCCGGCGCAGGCGGCGCTCCAGGCGGTGCGGGACCCACACGAGGGAGCGGAGTAGGCGGAGCAGGTACGCGAGCGCGGCGAGTAGGGCCGCGAGGAGAAGCGCGGCGAGGGCGCCCATTGCTCACTGCTTGGAGTTTCCCGGGAGAAATTTGATAGTACCTGCCACTCTCAACACCTGACTTGGCAGATTTGCCACCGCCAGGATGGGGCTTGGCAAATTTGCCATCGACCGGATTGTCATTTCGCCTCTTTTACTGATTTTCTTTTTCCTTATCCACTTAGAGCGGATGGCCATCGCTACAGGGTGGACGGCTGCCTCAGCTTCCCATGTAGCCTAGTCCAGGACTTCTCAAATGGTCGCTTGTAGAGGAAAACAGATGCCTGCATAAGAGGTCGTCTCTTCTTTGGAGAAAGTTGACCGTGGCATTTTAGTTTTGTCTTTGGTACCCTTGATGCAACATTTTAAGTTAATAAAAATGTTTTTTATCGAAAAAGTTTTCACTTTTCCTTGTTACTCTTATTTAAATACATTATAACTGAGCATCCTTCCTGCCCTCTCAGGCTATTAGCATTTGTAGCCGTCTGATCAACACTTTTAAGCGTTTTTAGTCGTTCGATTAAGAATGAACATCACGTACGCTCGGTTCGCTCACTACAAACGAGCGCTACCGTGACAGCCGCCGCTCTGGCGACAATTTTGGGGTCCGCTGTTAAATTGGGCCTAATGGGTCTGAGCTGTCTATGTACGTGCATCCGAAGGAGCTGGACTCTCCACGCAACCCTCGTTCTGCTCGCAAGGTCGCAACCCTAGCGTGGCGGCGGACGATGGGATGATGCACGACTCCCGTGGCGACGGCGCTGGGCTCCGACGACACAAGGACCTCCTTCATGCTGACCTCTCATGCCGACCTCTCATGCCAAGGCTATGGCCCTCCCGCCATTGGTGACGCTGACCACAACATCGAGCAACGGCGTTCACCGTGAGGCATGATTTGCCGGAAGGCGGCACTAGTAGATCCGGCGTCCCGGACAACTGCCGTCCAAAGGCAGGGTGGACACACTCCCGAGCAGGTGTGCCTCTTTCTCTTTCTCCTCTGCTCTGATCTAACACCTGTCGCTGGGTTGCCTTCTCCTGTGCGCTCCTCCGTTTTTCTATTGTTCCCGTGGGGATTGGTTGGTTGGTTAGTCCCGTGGGTTCTGCAAGTGTGATTCCCTCCTTGATCGTTGGGACGGCTTGGGATTCCGTTCCTTGTTTAGACATTCGAAATATTTGTTTTCGATGAACACAAATTTTCAGCATCAGTTGTGCTGTTGACTGGCTTAAAAACCATCTGTACTTCTCTATATATATATATGCGTGATGAGTCAAGGCGTTTATGAAAAGTTTGAATAATTCAGCATGGCCGCCGCCGCTGCCACTATCGATGCCATGAGATCCCTCTATCGCGCGAACAACGAAGACACCTCAGGCGGCGGCAGGTACACACAGCCACGACATCCGTGTATCGCCTGGGCGACAAAGACGCCCCCGGCGGCAGGTACACATCGGACACGCACGAGGATTCGGCAGACTGCAAGAAGAAGAAGGCGATGGTGGGCGAGTCGCCGCCGCAGGCCTGGTCCAGCTTCTTTCTACGCTATATTTGAACTTCTCAGCAGCGCCATTGCCGGATCCTATGTCGACCGAGCACCCGATCAGCAAGATAGGATCGCGCGTCATATGATCTCTGGGCGCGATAGAAATGCATGCAACATCGATCGCTAGCTGATGGAGTCACGGCGGGTCACCGTGTCTACAATAGCAGCAGGTGGATTTATACACCCGACCCCTCCTATATACATGTACAGTCGCTGCGATTTAAGGTATAGACCATGCTAACCTGCCGGGGCAATCTACAAGTACCCTATATTCCTCCAATTTCTTTCTGTTGAGATGGCGCTGTAACCTTTGCACTTGAATTGTTCGATGGATTGCCGATATGCTGTGAAAAATATGATGTCAGTGTTCACCATTATCGTCAGGTACTTATCTTCCCTCCTAAATATTTAGATATTCTAACCCTGCAATCCTCATCGCTCACAATCAGACATGGCTTTCTGATGTATCTTTTCGATTTGGTCAATGTCAATCAGATTTCAGGACGTTTGTGAGGACATATATTTCTGATACATCTGTAGCAAAAAGTACTCCAAATAATTCCCTCAAAAAAAAAGTACTCCAAATAATTTATTACCAACTCACTACACAGTTGCAGATTGGTCAATAGAATCATTTTTTTATGTAAGAGCTGCTTGTTTTGATTGAAAAGTATACTGGGGATGCATCGAAGTATTTGTTTTTCTTTCTCTCTCTTCAGCGTTTTGATCTTCGATATATGTTATATATCGCTCTGCTTCTTTCATGCATTAAAAGAAAAATGTGTCAATGGACATGTTTATAAGAAAAAAAGAACGGAAGTGGCGATCAGTAGATCTATTTTTCTTTGCTATGCAAAATGTATCTCCAATGTAACGTGAGCTTTCGCTTTTAGGATGGTTTTCCTTGGCTGGTGTACCTCTTTCTAAATTGTTGCAAATTCAATATTTTCATACTAATTCACTGGTTTCATGATTGGCTCCTCACTAAGTTATCACCGGTTCTATGTTTTTTCTCATGTATGTATATATATTGTGTTCATAACTAAAATCCCCATTCCGTCCATTCTGTCATTATGGATGATTGAATATACAGCTTAAACTATTACTATGACCGAAGCTGCTTCCAGATTTTGACTTCTTTTCAAATTAAATGAAATATTATTTCCGTCAAGCTCTATCGTTTATTTTGTGAGCTATTTAGGCCATCCTTCCTCTGATCAAGTCAGACATTTTATTAGTTACTTATGTGTTATGGTGCAGAGGCGTTTCTCTGAGCTTGATGACCTGAAGCGATGATTGATTCAATATAGTTCAAGCGGCACATTTACAGTACATATGCAGTCTTTTACCTTTACATATGTTTTATTTTATGTGATATCTGAACAGTGAAATATTGTCTCTTCCTGCAAGGAATAATGAAATTATATCTGCATGGTGTGGTGTTGTTGCAACATTGAGGAAATATAACAGCTAGGAATAACAGTGTGCAACATATGAAATTAACCAACACTCCTATAATTCCAGCTTATAGAGGCTATGGTAGGAGCATTGAGAGGTATGTCTGCTAGCTACATCAGTTATTTAATAAACTGAGTCGGCAGAAATTTGGAGATTTGTGCTTTCTTTCTGTGGGCCATCCCTTCATCGGTCTAGCCTATTTTCACGTGTTTATCCATGGCTACCAAGTTAAGAGTATTTAGACATTATTTTCTTTGTTGAGAAAATTGGTCTTGTGAATCTAAATTTGTGTGTTTGTTTGACTAATGCAGGTGCACGTGCTCAAGCATATTGTCTGGTCACCTGAGCCTAATTGAGAAGTTATTTAACCTATTCATGGATCAGGCAAAATATTCCATTCGAAAATGTATTTTGTGTGCTTTCAGTTTGTTGATTTTAACAAGCTTCGGAATACAAAACTTATGTTGGGTCAGTTATTAGCTTTTTACATCTTCACAGATAACTGATGATACGGCTCGAATTGGTTGGAGGTTATTTAGTTTAGGTGAAACAGTCCCAACTTCAACTATATGGTTCGGGAACTATATATAGTCTTGCCAATCTTTACAACATAGCGACAAAAACAGTCATGCATCATGACCGGCTCGAGCTGGTTGGAAGATTAGTTATAGTATTCTCACACTATTGTTGGGCAGCTTTTTAAATGCCTTCTATTTGACGAAGGGGATTACATGTATTCTCACAAAAAATGATCAGTTTATAGGTGTACTATTCAATATGTGCTGATGAGACAGAAACCCATTGTTGCATGTCTCCATCTCCCGCCTAAGGGAATCCTTCCCTGTAAAAGAGGTTTGACATTCCTTTGTTAGAATTATTAAACGTGTTTCATTTTAGTGAATAGATGGTAGCTCAACCTGGCTGCCGAATGACTTAGAAATTATTGTTATGTCTTCTATGTTATTTGATTATTATATTTGCAGTTCAGAGTTTGTCCTTCAATTTTTTGGGAGATGGTTGTGTGTGTTTCATTCCATCATATATGTAATGAATTCCCAGTCATTCTATCGAAAAAATGAACGGGCGCGGCAACGCGCGCCTATCATGATCTAGTACACATCATGGCAAAACTAGATGCATCACTTGCAGTTTTGGAATAAGTGGGAGAGAGAAATAAAAATGTAGAGAAAAAGAGAGAGATGGGGCCAATGAGGGGGTGCATCATTGGGTGAGATTATTACACATGGTGATTTCATGACTTTATCATCATGGATTGGATGGGACTAATGCTTCTTATGGCCTCCATAGGTCATGTCCTTACAAGCTCCGGAAAGAACCATATTGCCCTGGATATTACATGTAGGCTCCATTTGGAAGTCGCCCAGCTTCGCCAAATCCCGCTCGATGAGTTCAAGAAACAAGTCCAACTCCTCGGTGGTGGTTAGGGAAGATATCAAGGAAGTTACCAAATGGACCAAGGTGCACAAGAGGTCGTCATTCCTAGCTTCAGCGGCTTCTTCCTTCGCAATAACGTCAACTAGGTATATGTGAGGCAAGGAAGGAGGCTAGAGAGCAGGAGATGTTGGTGCAGGCGCAAGACAAGGCGGCCTCAAGAAGAGAGAGGCGATGGGGTGGCGGAAGACCAGCACGCAAACACGAGAAAGTGATGCGGCGGGGTGGCGGTGGTGCGGCCGCGGCTGGTGCACCATATTGCCCCTAGATATGTACATGTAGGCTCTGTTTGAAAGTTGCCTAGCTTCACCAGATCCATCTCCGCTTTATGTTCCGGCTTCTCATGGGGAGCTCCATGTGTTTGGGGGGGGGGGGGGGGGGGCAGCTCCTTGACGATTGTTGGGGAATATATAAGGGAAGTTGCCAAATGGACCAAGTTGCTTAAGGAGGCCGTTCTTCCTGGCTTCATCGACATCTTAGTTTGCGGCAACAACAATCGGAGAGAGGTGGGCAAGGGGGAAGACTAGAGAGCAGTAGATGTTGGTGGCGGTGTGAGAAGGGGTGGCCTCAAGCAGAGAATGGTGAGGGGGTGGCGGAGGACCAGCACGTGGACACACACTACTACAGTCGCGAGCAACACTGACCCCTCATCACTGTCAGGTGTTATATACGACTTACTAGGAATGGTATACTACTCACATCACTGTCAGGTGGCTCCCTCGAGGTCTTCGATATTGGCCATGAGATGGGTGGTAGGTGGGTCAAAAAAAATGACATCTTCTGATAGCTCCGAGATCCGATCTGACATCATGATCGGGAGAACCGGCTCCTCCTGCTCTTGGATGTGGCTAGATGCCAAACCCTGGAAGATCAGATCTCCATGGTAGTTTGTGACGTACTCCATGTTTTCAAATCTTACGATTCGGCCTAGAGCGAAGATCTTGACCTGGTCGAGGTGGCCAGTCGAGTCGACGACGAAGGTGGCAATGCTAAAGACGAACAGCTATCCCTGCACAAAGTTCATGCCGAAACCAATCGGATCATTGATCTGAACTCCCATCGAGCCATGGCGGTCGCCTAGCAGGACCTGCATGGGCGCATCTAATTGGCTCGATCAACTGTTTACCATTTGATCGGTCAACCGTTGACTTTTTGAAAAAAAATGCAAAAATGAGCAAATCAAATAATGTAAAAATATCATGAATTAAAAAACATGTGTTTGAAAAAGTATCACAATTCAAAATGTACATGGATTAAAAAAGTTTGCAGTATTGAAAAAATTAAGAAATTGAAAAAAGTCCACTGGTTTTGAAAAGAATCAAGAATTTGAAAAATGTTCATCAATTTTTAAAAAATTAGGAATTTAAAAATAGTTTCGGGATTTTAATTTTAGTAGAAAGTTGTTGGCCTTTTATAGTAAAGGTGACATAATCAATCAAATTTGACTGGTTGGTTCCCCTTATTAGTCAATTGCTTTTGACGTATCAGGTGGGATTGGGAGAGCCTCTTTTCTTTCCGCAATGGAATCAGCTTAAGCTCGACCTTTTCTTTCATTTTCTATCATAGGGATATAAAAAAAATCCAATTACACTTTTCTTAGTTTAGAATATCAAAAGACATCCCACAACCCGGTCTTAGGTTCAGAGTCGCCTTGTTGGAACTTCAAGAGAGAAAGAGAGAGAGAAGAGATCATAGCTTAATATCAAAGGTAAAAAAGTTCACAGATTTGAATAAAGTTCGTTGATTTTGAAAAAAAAGACCATGGATTTTAAAAAAGTTTGCGCACTTGGAAAAAATATTCGCAAATTGTCAAAAAGTTTATGAAGTTGAATATATTCATGCATTTGAAATTTTTTACTGATTTTTTAAAAGTTCACGTGTTTTAAGAAAAACATTCATTAGTTTGAAAAATGTTCGCACATACTAAAATGAAAAAGGAAAAGGAAAGAAAAGGAAAGAATGAAAAATTAAAAATTAATAAAAGGAAAACAAAAAATAAATTTAGAAGATAAGGGAAAAAGCAAAAAGGAAAAGAAAAAACGGAATAAAACCGAATAAAAACCATTCCAGAAAAACAAAACAAAAACCCGGCTGGAAGCTTCTTCCCGTGAAAATAACTTTTTTAGGCAAACTCACAAAGCTTTATTCAACCGTCACAATATTTACAGGGACGAATATGTAGCGACCAGACCTCAAACGGTCAAGTCTCCGTGCATCAGTGTCATCTCTAGATCGGTAATGCTGACACGCATAATACTCGAGGATTTATAACAGAGTCTCAATCACACACTTATTACATCAAAATGTCTCAGAAGAGAACTTATTACAATAATATGGCTTAAGGCCATCTAAGATAATAGCAGAAGGCTTGGAAGATAAAATGAGTCCATCAACTCCAATGGCATAGCTGAGTGAATGACAACAACCTATCGCACCTTACTTTTCGTCTGAAAAGTCTGCAACATGATATGTTGCAGCCCGAAATGGGTCAGCACATGGAATATGCTGGCAATGTAACACAAAAGAGCAATGAACGGAATAAATGCTATCACTACATGCATATATGGCTTGTGGAAAGCTCTATGGTTAATATTTTGCATAAAGCCAATTTTTTCCTACAACAAAGGAATATATTTTATTTAACTATCATGGTGGTTGTTAAACATTGAGAAGATTCCTCCAACTCGATCCCAATTAAACGGTAACAATTAACCCAACAAATTAATTTAGAGTGATGATATCAACATGATAATCCAAGAACCAGATACTCAAGATGTCCATGACCGGGGACACGGCTAACCATGATTAGTTTGTACACTCTGCAGAGGTTTGAGCACTTTTCTCCACAATACTCGATCTCCTCCGTTAGATTTCTCGCACTACATGGTGTTTGAGAAACGGATGACCGAGAACAGTCTTTCAGAAACATTAACTCTTTACTCTGGGTGGACAGTTACACCTACTTTCTCCTACATCTGCTAGCCCACCACTAAAAGAGGTCATGCAACCTACTCAACTATGCTAGAGCCCATAATAGCTTGTGGCTGCACACGGAAGTTTCTAGCATGAATAATCTTATGATCCCTTTGAGCCTGGGTGGCGAACCGTAGGATGATCACATGGGTACTCCGGGATATCCTAGGACAACACTGGATTCTCCAGGTGCCCACAACCAATCCACCCAGATGTGTATTTAAGTAGCCACCTTAAGTTAACCATTAATAAACAACTCTCACATCGGTCATGGATACACTCAACCAATCCACGTCTATGAGCATAGCATAGCAATCCTGAGCATAACGTAGAAGTAACTCCCAAGGGTTTGATAACAAAAGGACAATAGGTTCTACCTCATCATCTACTTCCCAAACCCACATGTTAATCAGCTCCTAATCATGCAATGTTTGAGGATTGGAATTAATGCATAAAAAATGGGTAATAAAGGGATATGATCAAAGTGTTACTTGCCTTGCTGACGATCTGCAAACCCTAGAGACTCGTAGTAGCACGCTTCACACTCCGGAAATTCTAACGTAAACAAACAATAGCATACATAAGCACTCCAGCATAGATGCACAGGTAGAACTCAAATAAGAAGATCCAAACAGAAAGTTCAACTGAAGAGCTTTGATCTGCAAAAAGAATCAACTCAAACGGAGCAACGAAACTCAAGATACGAACGAAACAAAATCGTTTACTAATGTGGACTAAAGTCAAATTTTACAGTATCAAAATCACGTTCAAGTTGGTTAATTGAAAAAGAGGGCTTCGAGATGAAGATTTAGGCGCTGGTTTCATCTAATTTGGATAAACGAGTAGAAAGTTAAACTAGATTGAAGATAAGGGACAGAATCGCGAAAAAAATCGCAGATAAATCCCTGGAAAATAAAACGAGACGAACAGACTAACGAAAGAACGTTTGTTATCTGAACCTAACCGGCGAACAATGTTCATTAAAACGAATGAGCGGATGAACGTCCGCTAAGTAAATAAACCGATGAAAACCGAACTGATCTAACTAAAAAAACAGATCTAGGGTTTTCTAAAAAAATGAACGGACCGGAACAAAACCGGCGGCGACGACGGTCGATGGAGACGGCGGCGGTGAGGCGGCACCGGCTATGGCGGCGTGGGGCAACGGCGGGAGACGGCGGCGCAGGCGGCGGCGGCTTCGGGCGCGGGGCAGCGGTGGTGGCGGTGCGGGAGGAAAGGGTGGCGGTTTTATAGGAGGCCGGGGGTGGTGGCTTGTGGAGGGGGTCGGGCAGAGGGAGTCCGAAGCGGCGACGGCATCACCGGCGGCGGTGTGCGGTGGCGGGACTCCGCCTAGGGTCGGGGTCGACCGGGGCGGCGTCTTGGGCCACGGCCCACTCGGGCAGAGGGAGTCCGAGGCGCGGGGAGGCGGCGACTGGCCCGGCTCGGCTGGGCCGTTGGCCCAGTCGGGCGACGCGCGTTTTTAAATAAATTCTGCCGAAAGAAAGAAAAATCCTAAGAAATATAAAAAAATTCTAAAAATGCCAAAAACAATTTTCACCGTCTAAATAAAAAATTTAGAACAAAGTGAATATTTTTCTGGCCTAAAAATGCAATTTTGAAAAAATGCATATTCTTCTAATTCAAATAAAATAGCAATAAAATCCAAATAAAATCATTAATTTGATTTTAACATTTTTCCTCCAATATTTCTTTTATTTTGGAGAAGTCATTTTATCTCATCTCTTTTATTTTAATATTGGAAATATTCAGAGAGAAAAACACTGAAATCTAAATCATCCTCTTTTCAAATTTGAGAAAATTCAAATATGAAAATAAACGAAATCCCCAACTCTCTCCGTGGGTCCTTGAGTTGCTTAGAATTTCTAGGATCAAACCAAAATGCAATTGAAATATGATATGCATATGATGACCTATGTATAACATTCCAAATTGATAATTTGGGATGTTATAAACATACCCCCCTTAAGATGAATCTCGTCCTCGAGATTCGGGTTGGCTAGAAAATAGGTGTGGGTGGTCCTTCCGTAGATCTTCCTCTCGTTCACAGGTGGCTTCATCTTCGGTATGGTGGCTCCACTAAACTTTGCAAAACTTGATAACCTTGTTGCGTGTGACTCGGCTGGCAAACTCGAGAATGTTCACTGGTTTCTCCTCGTAGGTCAAATCACTATCCAGCTGAATCACTTCCAGTGGCAATGTATCTCTCAAAGGAATATCGACCATCTCCGCGTGGCACTTCTTCAACTGGGAAACGTGAAACACATCGTGAACTCCTGACAATCCTTCCGGCAATTCCAGCTTGTAAGCAACTTCTCCCATACGCTCCAAAACTTTGTATGGTCCCACAAAACGTGGTGCTAGCTTTCCCTTAACTCCAAAATGCTTCACTCCTTGAAGTGGTGACACACGCAGGTACACTCTGTCTCCGAATCAACTTAACCTTCTCTTCAGACTCTTTAATCAAATCTGGTCCAAACAACTGACGGTCTCCAACTTCATCCCACAATAACGGTGTCCTGCACCTCCTTCCGTACAAAGCTTCAAAAGGGGCCATCTTCAAACTGGCTTGATAACTGTTGTTATAAGAGAACTCTGCATATGGCAAGTTGTCATCCCAACTAGATCCATAATCTAGTGCACAAGCTCTCAACATGTCCTCCAGAATCTGATTGACTCTCTCGGTCTGTCCATCTGTCTGTGGATGAAAGGCTGTACTGAACTCTAGCCTAGTACCCAAAGTCTCATGCAACTGATTCCAGAACTTTGAGGTAAACTGGGTTCCTCTATCTGATATAATGGTCATCGGAACTCCATGCAGGCATACGATCCTGGTCATGTATATCTTTGCCAACTTAGCACTTGTATAAGTGGTCTTCACTGGGATGAAATGAGCTACTTTCGTCAATCAATCAACTACAACCCGTATAGAGTCATAGCCTGAACGAGTCCTGGGCAATCCAGTGATAAAATCCACGCCAAGCTTTTCCCACTTCCATTTGGGTATCGGCAATGGCTGTAGCAATCCAGCTGGCTTCTGATGCTCTGCCTTAACTCTCTGACATACATCACATACTGCTACATACTCGGCAATATCCTTCTTCATTCTTGTCCACCAGAAACTTTCCTTCAAATCAAGATACATCTTAGTATTTCCTGGGTGAATCGAATACGGTGAATCATGGGCCTCCTGCAGAATCAACTTCCTGATCTCGGGGTCATTAGGCACATATACATGATCCTCAAACCATAAAGTATCGTGCTCATCCTCACGAAATCCTTTAGCCTTTCGTCTACTCAGACTTTCCTTTATCTCGGCAATCTCCTTGTCAGTCTTCTGGGCTTCTCTGATCTTACCCATCAAAGTGGACTGAATTTCCAATGCTGCTACATAACCTCTCGGAACTATTTCCAAACATAGCTCGCGAAGATCCTCTGCTAACTCCTTGGGTAATCCTTCGGTCATGAGCGTATTAACATAACTCTTGCGACTCAGCGCATCGGCTACTACATTAGCCTTTCCAGGATGATAATGCAATTTCATATCATAATCCTTAATGAGCTCCAACCATCTCCTTTGCCTGAGATTCAACTCCTTCTGTGTGAAGATATATTTCAAACTCTAATGATCCATGTATACCTCACAGTGGTTTCCGATGAGAAAATGTCTCCATGTCTTCAACGCATGCACTACGACTGCTAACTCCAAATCATGCGTAGCATAATTCATCTCATGAGGTTTAAGTTGTCGTGAGGCATATGAAACAACTCTTCCCTCCTTCATAAGTACTGCTCCAAGTCCTCGACGTGAAGCGTCGCAATACACTTGATAATCTTTTCGTTGGTCTGTAAGAATCAACACTGGGGCTGTAATCAAACATTTCTTCAACTCTTGAAAACTGGCTTCACACTCCTCATTCCATTTAAACTTGGTGTCCTTCTTCAACAACTCTGTCATGGGTTTAGCAATCCTGGAGAAATTCTCAATGAACCTCCGATAATATCTTGCGAGTCCAAGAAATCTCCTGATCTCTCCAACTGATGTGGGTGCTACCCATTTAGTTACAGAAACAACATTGGTGGGGTCTACTGCTATTCCTTCTCCGGATATAACATGTCCGAGAAATCCAACTTCCTTTAACCAAAACTCACACTTGCTAAACTAGGCATATAACTGGTGTTCCTTGAGCTTCTCGAGAACCAAACGCAAATGTTCCTTATGCTCCGCTTCATTCTTCGAGTAGACCAATATATCATCAATGAACACCACGACGAACTTATCCAAAAACTCCATAAACACCTTGTTCATCATGTTCATGAAATAGGCAGGTGCATTAATCAGACCAAATGACATAACGGTATACTCGTATATCCCGTACCTTGTGGTAAAAGTTGTCTTAGGTATATCCTGCTCTTGAATCTTCAGCCGATGGTATCCTGATCGCAGATCGATCTTGGAAAATACTTTAGCTCCTTGCAACTAGTTAAACAAATCATTGATCATCGGTAGTGGGTACTTGTTCTTGATCATCACTTCATTCAACGCACGATAATCAACAACCATCCTTGATGACCCATCCTTCTTCTCCACTAGAAGTACTGGGCTCCCCAAGGTGACGAACTTGGTCGAATGTAACCTTTATCCAGTAACTCCTTAATCTGGTTCTTAATTTCCTCCAAGTCCTTTGCGGGCATCCTATACGGTCTCTTTGATATTGGCCCGATGCCTGGCAAAAGCTCAATAAAAACTCAATGTCTCGATCCAGTGGCATGACTGGCAACTCCTCCGGAAATACGTCAGGGTAATCCTTCACCACTGGTACTTCTTCCTGTACAACTCCTGATAAGGAATGCACTTGAGTCCTCCTCGGCACGTGCCGGGATACATACTTGATCCTTCTTCCTTCTGGGGTGGTGAGCATAATTGACTTACTGGCGCAATCGATGTTTCCCCCATACATCGATAACCAATCCACACCCAATATCACATCCAATCCTTGCGACTCCAGAATTATCAGATCTGAGGGCAAAACATGCCTACCTATGGTCAATGGCATATGAAAACATCCTTGGCTTGCCATATGCTCCGCTCCTGGCGAGCTTACTAGCATAGGTGTCCTAAGAACTTTGGTGGGCAACTTATACTTATCCACAAATCCCCTTGATATGTATGAATGCGATGCACCAGTATCAAAAAGAACGATTGCAGTAAATGACTTAACCAAAAACTTACCTATAACTGCATGTTGGAAATATGCCCTAGAGGCAATAATAAAATGGTTATTATTGTATTTCCTTGTTCATGATAATTGTCTATTATTCATGCTATAATTGTATTGACCGGAAACCGCAATACATGTGTGAATACATAGACCACAAACATGTCCCTAGTGAGCCTCTAGTTGACTAGCTCGTTGATCAATAGATGGTCATGGTTTCCTGACCATGGACATTGGATGTCATTGATAACGGGATCACATCATTAGGAGAATGATGTGATGGACAAGACCCAATCCTAAGCCTAGCACAAGATCATGTAGTTCGTATGCTAAAGCTTTTTTAAATGTCAAGTATCTTTTCCTTAGACCATGAGATTGTGCAACTCCCGAATACCGTAGGAATGCTTTGGGTGTACCAAACATCACAACGTAACTGGGTGGCTATAAAGGTGCACTACGGGTATCTCCGAAAGTGTCTGTTGGGTTGGCACGAATCGAGACTGGGATTTGTCATTCCGTGTGACAGAGAGGTATCTCTGGGCCCACTCGGCAGGACATCATCATAATGTGCACAATGTGATCAAGGAGTTAATCACGGGATGATGTGTTACGGAACGAGTAAAGAGACTTGCCGGTAACGAGTTTGAACAAGGTATCAGCATACCGACGATCGAATCTCGGGCAAGTACTATACCGGTAGACAAAGGGAATTGTATACGGGATTGATTGAATCCTTGACATCGTGGTTCATCCGATGAGATCATCGTGGAACATGTGGGAGCCAACATGGGTAACCAGATCCTGTTGTTGGTTATTGGCCAGAGAGTTGTCTCGGTCATGTCTGCATGGTCCCCGAACCCGTAGGGTCTACACACTTAAGGTTCGATGATGCTAGGGTTATAGGGAATAGATATACGTGGTTACCGAATGTTGTTCGGAGTCCCGGATGAGATCCCAGACGTTACGAGGAGTTCCGGAATGGTCCGAAGGTAAAGATTTATATATGGGAAGTCCTGTTTTGGTCACCGGAAAAGTTTCGGGTGCTATCGGTAATGTACCGGGACCACCGGGAGGGTCCCGGGGTCCACCAGGTGGGGCCACCATCCCCAGAGGGCTGCGTGGGCCAAGTGTGGGAGGGGACCAGCCCCAGGTGGGATGGTGCGCCCCCCACCAGGGCCCAAGCCGCCTAGGGTTGAAAACCCTAGGGGAGGGGGCGCCTCCACCTTGCTTGGGGGGCAAGGCACCCCTCCTGGCCGCGGCCCCTCCCCTCTAGATGGGATTTAGAGGGGGCCGGCCCCCTCTCCCCTTCCCCTATAAATAGTGGGGGCTTTGGGGCTTCCAAGTACAAGAGTTTTCACCTCACCTGGCGCAGCCCTACCCCTTTCCCTCCTTGTCTCTCGCAGTGCTAGGCGAAGCCCTGCTGGAGTGCCACGCTCCTCCATCACCACCACGCTGTTGTGCTGCTGTTGGACGGAGTCTTCCCCAACCTCTCCCTCTCTCCTTGGTGGATCAAGGCACAGGAGACGTCACCGGGCTGCACGTGTGTTGAACGCAGAGGTGCTGTCCGTTCGGCACTAGGATCTTCGGTGCTTTGGATCACGATGAGTACGATTCCCTCAACCCCGTTCTCTTGAACGCTTACGCTTAGTGATCTTCAAGGGTATGAAGATGCACTCCCTCTCTCTCTCTCTCTCTCTCTCTCTCTCGTTGCTAGTCTCTCCATAGATTGATCTTGGTGATGCGTAGAAATTTTGTGAATTTCTGCTACGTTCCCCAATAGTGGTATCAGAGCTAGGTCTATTGCGTAGATTCTATGCATGAGTAGAACACAAGTTGTTGTGGGCGTTGATTTTATTCAATATGCTTACCGTTACTAGTCCTGTCTTGTTTTGACGGTATTGTGGGATGAAGCGGCCCGGACTGACCTTACACGTACACTTACGTGAGACAGGTTCCACCGACTGACATGCACTTGTTGCATAAGGTGGCTAGCGGGTGCTAGTCTCTCCCACTTTAGTCGGATCGGATTCGATGAAAAGGGTCCTTATGAAGGGTAAATAGCAATTGGCATATCATGTTGTGGCTTTTGCGTAGGTAAGAAACGTTCTTGCTAGAAACCCATAGCAGCCACGTAAAACATGCAAACAACAATTAGAGGACGTCTAACTTGTTTTTTCAGGGTATGTTATGTGATGTGATATGGCCAAAAGAATGTGATGGATGATATGTGATGTATGAGATTGATCATGTTCTTGTAATAGGAATCACGACTTGCATGTCGATGAGTATGACAACCGGCAGGAGCCATAGGAGTTGTCTTTATTTATTGTATGACCCGCGTGTCACTGAATAACGCCATGTAATTACTTCATTGCTAAACCGTTGGCCATAGTAGTAGAAGTAATAGTTGGTGAGAAAACTTCATGGAGACACGATGATGGAGATCATGATGATGCAGATCATGGTGTCATGCCGGTGACGATGATGATCATGGAGCCCCGAAGATGGAGATCAGAAGGAGCAAAATGATATTGGCCATATCATGTCATTTTTGATTGCATGTGATGTTTATCATGTTTATGCATCTTATTTGCTTAGAACGACGGTAGTAAATAAGATGATCCCTCATTAAAATTTCAAGAAAGTGTTCCCCCTAACTGTGCACCATTGTGAAAGTTCGTTGTTTTGAAGCACCACATGATTATCGGGTGTGATAGATTCTAACGTTCACATACAACGGGTGTAAGCCAGATTTACACACGCGAAACACTTAGGTTGACTTGACGAGCCTAGCATGTACAAACATGGCCTCGGAACACAAGAGACCGAAAGGTCGAGCATGAGTCGTATGGTAGATACGATCAACATGAAGATGTTCACCGATGATGACTAGTCCGTCTCACGTGATGATCGGACACGGCCTAGTTGACTCGGATCATGTAATCACTTAGATGACTAGAGGGATGTCTATCTGAGTGGGAGTTCATAAGATGAACTTAATTATCCTGAACATAGTCAAAAGGTTTTTGCAAATTATGTCGTATCTCGCGCTTTAGTTCTACTGTTTTAGATATGTTCCTAGAGAAAAATTAGTTGAAAGTTGATAGTAGCAATTATGCGGACTGGGTCCGTAAACTCAGGATTGTCCTCATTGCTGCGTAGAAAGCTTATGTCCTTAATGCACCGCTCGATGTGCTGAACCTCGAACGTCGTCTGTGGATGTTGCGAACATTTGACATACACATTTTGATAACTACGTGATAGTTCAATGATGTTAAAAGGTTTGGAATTGAGGCACCGAAGACGATTTCGAAACGTCGCGGAACATATGAGATGTTTCGAGGGCTGAAATTGGGATTTCAGGCTCGTGCCCACGTCAAGAGGTATAAGACCTCTGACAAGTTTCTTAACCTGCAAACTAAGGGAGAAAAGCTCAACCATTGAGCTTGTACTCAGATTGTCTGGGTACAACAATCACTTGAATCGAGTGGGAGTTAATCTTCCAGATGAGATAGTGATGTTTCTCCAAAGACATTGCCACCAAGCTACTAGAGCTTCATGATGAACTATAACATAACAGGGATAGATATGATGATCCTTGAGCTATTCGCGATGTTCGACACCGCGAAAGTTGAAATCAAGTAGGAGCATCAATTGTTGATGGTTAGTAAAACCACTAGTTTCAAGAAGGGCAAGGGCAAGAAGGGATACTTCATGAAACGGCAAAACAGCTGCTGCTCTAGTGAAAAACCCAGGGTTGAACCGAAACCCGAGACTAAGTGCTTCTGTAATAATAGGAACGGACACTAAAGCAGAACCACCCTAGATACTTGGTAGATAAGAAGGCAGGCAAGGTCGACGGAAGTATATTGGATATACATCATATTAATGTGTACTCTACTAGTACTCCTAGCACCATGGTAATAGATACCGGTTCGGTTTCTAAGTGTTAGTAACTCAAAATAAAAGGCTACGAAATAAACAGAGACTAGCTAAAGGTGAGATGACGATATGTGTTGGAAGTGTTTCCAAGCTTGATGTGATCAAGCATCGCATACTCCCTCTACCATCGAGATTGGTGTTAAACCTAAATAATTGTTATTTGGTGTTTGCGTTGAGCATAGACATGATTGGATTATGTCTATCGTAATACGGTTATTCATTTAAGGAGAATAATGATTACTCTGTTTATTTGAATAATACCTTCAATGGTCTTGCACCTAAAATGAATGGTTTATTGAATCTCGATCGTAGTGATACACATGTTCATGCCAAAAGATATAAGATAGTAATGTTAGTACCGCATACTTGTGGCACTGGCATTTGAGTCATAATGGTATAAAACGCATGAAGAAGCTCCATGTTGATGGATCTTTGGACTCACTCGTTTTTTAAAAGTTTGAGACATGCGAACCATGTCTATTGGTATGTACGCATGAAGAAACTCCATACAGATGGATCGTTTGGACTCACTTGATTTTGAATCACTTGAGTCATGCAAATCATACCACACGGGCAAGATGACTGAAAGGCCTCGTTTTCAGTGAAATGGAACAAGAAAGCAACTTGTTGGAATTAATACATTTTGATGTGTGCAGTCCAATGAGTGCTGAGGCATGCAGTGGATATCGTTATGTTCTCACTTCACAGATGATTTTTGTAGATGTTGAGTATATTTACTTGATGAAACACAAGTCTGAATTATTGAAAGGTTCATGTAATTTCAGAGTAAAGTTGAAGATCTTTGTGACAAGAGGATAAAATGTCTGTGATATGATCATAGAGATGGATATCAGAGTTGCGAGTTTGGTACACAATTGAGACATTGTGGAAATTGTTTCACAACTAACACCGCCTGGAACACCATAGTGTGATGGTGTGTCCGAACATCATAGATGCACCCTATTGAATATGGGGCATACCATGATGTCTCTTATCGAATTACCACTGTCGTTCATGGGTTAGGCATTAGAGACAACCGCATTCACTTTAAATAGGGCACCACGTAATTCCATTGAGATGACACCGTATGAACTATGGTTTAGAGAAACCTAAGCTGTCGTTTCTTGAAAGTTTGGGGCTGCGACACTTATGTGAAATAGTTTCATCGTGATAAGCTCGAACCCAAAACGGATAAATGCATCTTCATAGGATACCCAAACAGTTGGGTATACCTCCTAATTCAGATCCGGAAGCAAAAGTGATTGTTTCTAGAAACGGGTCCTTTCTCGAGGAAAAGTTTCTCTCGAAAGAATTGAGTGGGAGGATGGTGGAGACTTGATGAGGTTAATGAACCATCATTTCAACCAGTGTGTAGCAGGGCACAGGAAGTTGTTCATGTGGCACCTACACTAATTGAAGTGGAAGCTGATGATAGTGATCATGATGCTTCGAATCAAGTCACTACCGAACCTCGTAGGTTGACAAGGACGCGCACTACTTTAGAGTGGTCCGCAATCCTGTCTTAGAGATCATGTTGCTAGACAACAATGAACCTATGAGCTATGGAGAAGTGATGGTGGGCCCGGATTCTGACAAATGGCTAGAGGCCATAAAATCCGAGGGAGGATCCATGTATGAAAACAAAGTGTGGACTTTGGAAGAACTACTTGATGGTCATAAGGCTGTTGGGTAGAGATGGATTTTAAAAGAAAGACGGACAATGATGGTAAGTATCACCATTAAGAAAGCTCGACTTGTCGTTAAGATGTTTTCCGACAAGTTCAAGGAATTGACTGCGATGAGACTTTCTCATTCGTAGCAATGCTAAGCCCTGTTGGAATTATATTAGCATTACTGCATGATTTATGAAATCTTACAGATAGGATGTCACAACATTGTTTCCTCGACGATATACTTGAGGAAAGGTTCTATGTGATACAACCAGAAGGTTTTGTCAATCCTGAAAGATGCTAACAAGTGTGCAAAGCTCCAGCAATCCTTCTAAGGACTGGAGTAAGCATCTCGGAGTTGGAATATACGCTTTGATGAGATGATCAAAGATTTTGAGTTTATACAAAGTTTATGAGAAACTTGTATTTCCAAAGAAGTGAGTGGGAGCACTATAGCATTTCTGATGAGTATATGTTGTTGACATATTGTTGATCGGAAATGATGTAGAATTTCTGGAAAGGATATAGGGTTATTTGAAAAGTGTTTTTCAATGGAAAACCTAGATTAAGCTACTTGAACATTGAGCATCAAGATCTATAAGGATAGATCAAAACGCTTAATAGTACTTTCAAATGAATACATACCGTGACAAGATTTTGAAGGAGTTCAAAATAGATCAGCAAAGAAGGAGTTCTTGGCTGTGTTATATGGTGTGAGTATTGAGTAAGACTCAAGACATGACCACGACAGAAGAGAGAGAAAGGACGAAGGTCGTCCCCTATGCTTCAGACGTAGGCTCTATAGTATGCTATGCTGTGTACCGCACCGGAAGTGTGCCTTGCCATGAGTCAGTCAAGGGGTACAAGAGTGATCCAGGAATGGATCACAGGACAACGGTCAAACTTATCCTTAGTAACTAGTGGACTAAGAAATTTTCTCGATTATGGAGGTGGTAAAAGAGTTCGGCGTAAAGGGTTACGCCGATGCAAACTTTGACACTGATCCGGATTATTCTGAGTAGTAAACCGGATTCGTATAGTAGAACAGTTATTTGGAATAGCTCCAAATAGAGCGTGGTAGTTGCATGTAGGAGATGACATAGAGATTTGCAAAAACACACACGGATCTGAAAGGTTTAGATCCGTTGACTAATAACCTCTCTCACAAGCGAGATATGATCAAACCCCATGGGTGTCGATTCATTACAATCACATAGTGATGTGAACTAGATTATTGACTCTAGTGCAAGTGGGAGACTGTTGGAAATATGCCCTAGAGGCAATAATAAAATGGTTATTATTGTATTTCCTTGTTCATGATAATTGTCTATTATTCATGCTATAATTGTATTGACCGAAAACCGCAATACATGTGTGAATACATAGACCATAAACATGTCCCTAGTGAGCCTCTAGTTGACTAGCTCGTTGATTAACAGATGGTCATGGTTTCCTAACCATGGACATTGGATGTCATTGATAACGGGATCACATCATTAGGAGAATGATGTGATGGACAAGACCCAATGCTAAGCCTAGCACAAGATTGTGTAGTTCGTATGCTAAAGCTTTTTTAAATGTCAAGTATCTTTTCCTTAGACCATGAGATTGTGCAACTCCCGGATACCGTAGGAATGCTTTGGGTGTACCAAACGTCACAACGTAACTGGGTGGCTATAAAGGTGCACTACAGGTATCTCCAAAAGTGTCTGTTGGGTTGGCACGAATCGAGACTGGGATTTGTCACTCCGTGTGACAGAGAGGTATCTCTGGGCCCACTCGGTAGGACATCATCATAATGTGCACAATGTGCTCAAGGAGTTGATCATGGGATGATGTGTTACGGAACGAGTAAAGAGACTTGCCGGTAACGAGATTGAACAAGGTATCGGCATACCAACGATCGAATCTCGGGCAAGTACTATACCGGTAGACAAAGGGAATTGTATACGGGATTGATTGAATCTTTGACATCGTGGTTCATTCGATGAGATCATCTTGGAACATGTGGGAGCCAACATGGGTATCCAGATCCCGCTGTTGGTTATTGGCCGGAGAGTTGTCTCGGTCATGTCTGCATGGTTCCCGAACCCGTAGGGTCTACACACTTAAGGTTTGATGATGCTAGGGTTATAGGGAATAGATATACGTGGTTACCGAATGTTGTTCGGAGTCCCGGATGAGATCTCGGACGTCACAAGGAGTTCCGAAATGGTCTGGAGGTAAAGATTTATATATGGGAAGTCCTGTTTTGGTCATCAGAAAAGTTTCGGGTGCTATCGGCAATGTACCGGGACCACCGGGAGGGTCCCGGGGTCCACCAGGTGGGGCCACCAGCCCCAGAGGGCTGCGTGGGCAAAGTGTGGGAGGGGACCAGCCCCAGGTGGGCTGGTGCGCCCCCCACCAGGGCCCAAGGCGCCTAGGGTTGAAAACCCTAGGGGAGGGGGCGCCTCCACCTTGCTTGGGGGGCAAGGCACCCCTCCTGGCCGCCGCCCCTCCCCTCTAGTTGGGATCTGGAGGGGGCCGTCCCCCTCTCCCCTTCCCCTATAAATAGTGGGGGCTTTGGGGATGCCAAGTACAAGAGTTTTCACCTCACCTGGCGCAGCCCTACCCCTCTCCCTCCTCGTCTCTCGCAGTGCTTGGCGAAGCCCTGCTGGAGTGCCACGCTCCTCCATCACCACCACGCCGTTGTGCTGCTGTTGGACGGAGTCTTCCCCAACCTCTCCCTCTCTTCTTGCTGGATCAAGGCACGGGAGACGTCACCGGGCTGCACTTGTGTTGAACACGGAGGTGCCGTCCGTTCGGCACTAGGATCTTCGGTGATTTGGATCACGACGAGTACGACTCCCTCAACCCCGTTCTCTTGAACGCTTCCGCTTAGCGATCTTCAAGGGTATGAAGATGCACTCCCTCTCTCTCTCGTTGCTAGTCTCTCCATAGATTGATCTTGGTGATGCGTAGAATTTTTTTGAATTTCTGCTACATTCCCCAACACGGCATCTGGCTGCTCTTCAACCTCCTCCACGCTAACGTGGTTCACTTGTCCCTTGTTGAAAGGGTTGGGCTTCTTCCCAGAGCTTCCATTTCCATTTCCATTCTTTGCTTCAGAACACTCGGTGGCATAGTGTCCATTCTTCCCGCACTTGAAACAAGTAATGTGACTTAGATCCTTCTTCGCGGGCGTTGCTAGGTTGGAACGGTTCTGGCTGCTGCTTCCTCCATTCTCATTCCCATTCTTGGGGACACTATGGTTATGCGAACTTCCTCCATTGGAATTATGGCCTCCATGGTTATGGTGAATGTGTCCTCCCGAGTTCGAGGTAAAACGAGGTCTTTGGTGAGCTCCTGAATTGTACTTCCCTTGTCCATACTTCCTCTTGCAGCTCTCTATCTGCTGCTGCCTCCCTTCAATCATAAGAGCTCTATCTACCAACTCCTGGTAGTTGTTGAATGTTGCCACCATCAACTGCATACTCAGCTCATCATTCAGTCCTTCCAGAAACTTCTCCTGCTTAGCGGCATCTGTAGCTACGTCATCAGGGGCATAGCGTGCTAACTTACTAAACTCATCCGCATACTGGCCCATTGTTCGTCCTCCTTGGCGCAAGTTGCAAAACTCGCGCTTCTTCATGTTCATAGCTTCTATTGAAACATGGGCAGTGCGGAAAGCCTGCTGAAACTGATCCCATGTAACAGTGTCAATGGGGTAAGTGGCTGTGATATTCTCCCACCATGATGCTGCGGGTCCATCAAGCTGATGTGCGGCAAAACACACTCTCTCTGCATCTGTGCATCCTACAGTGGTCAGATCCCTTCCAATCTTGCGGAGCCAATCATCTGCAACAATCGGCTCGGTGCTACTAGAGAACACTGGCGGATTCAGCCTTAGGAAATGGGCTATGTCGGATATCGGGTTCCAGCAAAACCCTTAAGGTTCGAACTCTAGGGTGCTCACGAAGATCTTCGCCCTACCAATACACGCCCCACAAACTCGCCGTGATTCTAAGCTAGCACGATGAACAACACAAGAGACACAAGGTTTATACAGGTTCGGGCCACCGTTGTGGTGTATTACCCTACTCTTGTGTGTGGTGTGGTGCTCTTGGGCTGATGATGAACACTACAGGGGAAGAACCGCCTCGCGAGGAGAGGTGTTCTTGTGGTGGTGGTGTGCTTTCTACTAAGGAAGGATTCGATCGGGCCTCAGATGAGATCCTCCATTAGATGCCTTCTACTATGGTGGCTAGCCCTATATATAGAGGCCCTGGTCCTCTTCCCAAATATTGAGCGGGAAGGGAGCCAACAACGGACATTTCAAAAGGGGACAACTAGTACAAGCTATCCTGACTAAAGGTGGTCTTCGACTGCCAAAGGCACTGGTGATGACGCCTTCTTGGGCTCCATGGTGACCTCCGTCCTGCCGCTCTGCGGGTCTTGGTCTTGTTACACTGATATGGAAACCTTTGCGTGATGCCTCGATACTCCGCGCCTGCGCTTGCCCTCTTTGCACTAAAGAGGAAACGAGGACACTGTGCAGGCTGGCGCCCACCTGACGCCCACCTGGTCTTGATCATCATGGCTTGCGTCATGAGCACCTCACGAGGTACCCCTCGTCTTGATCTCTCCGCCTCCTCGTGGGCCTGCCTGGTGAGGCCGCCCCTGAGGAGGCCTTGTGTCGTCCACCCCGCGAGGCTTGGCCCCTCGCGAGGGTCTTGAACTTGGGTCGATGAAGACGGGCCGTACTGGGCCACTGCTGAGCCACGCTACAGGCCGCAGGCAGGCAAGTCTGGGGACCCCCGTTCCCAGGACGCCGACAGTAGCCCCCGGGCCCAAGACACACTCGGACTTGGCTTAGCAGCGAAGCCAAAGGGCAAGTGCGGAGCGCCGCGGGCCCCAATAACCTGCAGCCTTGGTCGACGTGTGGCGACTGATTGGATGTGAGCGTCTCCGCTTCCCCACGCTCCCCCAATATCCGCCTGGCTAGGCGGCCACGAAGCTTTACATAGTTTTTCCCCTTCGCTGCCCGCGTGCTTCCTGTTCCCCTTTCTTCCTCGAGCCTCTACTTCCGCCTCCAATCTGACTTGAGTTCTGCCCCCTCCATCGCCATGTCGCCAACGAACAAGGAGAAGGGGAAGAAGCCTCTGTCCTCATCCAGTTCGCCTCTGGCAATCGAGCCCGCCGTTGGCCGGTCGTTGGTGCTCAACTTGGAGGCCCTGGGCAAGGTCTGCCCTGCACTCGCATCCAGCTTCAATGAGTGCAGGAAGACGAAGGCTTGGCCCGCGTCCCATGCCTCCATCGACAGGACAGTTACGGAGGTTCGATTCTTCGTTGATGCCCTGTGGGCTAGCTTGGCTCCCCCTTCTCCGCTTTTTTCAATGTAGTACTCAACCATTATCAGATCCATATGATGCATCTTGATCCTCAATCCATCACCCTCCTTGCCATTTTCGCCTTTGTTTGCTAAGCCATGGTGGGCATTGCTCCTTCCGTCGCCTTCGTGCGCCACTTCTTCTCGTTGCGCCTGACCGACCCCTTGCAGTGTTTGGGGTGCGTGAGCTTCCAGGCCGTGGCAGAGACGGCTGCATCGGGTATCGATTTTGGCCTCCCGCCTTCCACGAGTGGGTTCCGGATGCGGTGGCTGTATGTGGATGTCGGAGTGGCCAGCCACCTACTCTCGCCTTCGATGTTGCCTGCCGTCCCCAATCCAGGCTGGGGCCACGAGAGACTCGTGATCCCCCAGCTTTCCTTCGTCTGGCACCGACTGAGGAGGCTGAGAGAGCTCGGCGTGACATCACCCTGAGTGGTGAAGGAGTTCCTCCAGTGTCGCATTGCTCCTCTTCAGCGCCACTCCCGGCCGATGTGGACCCTGACGGGCGACCTAGACCGCATGAGGCATCAGGAGACGGAACAGGCGCCCGAGACGCTGAAGAAGGTGCTTGAGGTCTTGACTGACAACCTTTCGTCGGGTGATATTCGACACGGGGGTAGCCTCCTGTATCTCTGCTCGAACAGGGCTGATTGCGCGAGACAGATGCCTCTCTTCAACGAATGGGGGCTGCACCTAGCTGGCCTTGCGGGGGCTCGCGAGAATCCTATCGCCGTGGCCCCCTTCATCGCCGCCAGCACCGATCTTGCCTCAGGAGCGGGTGCAGGGAGGCAAGCATCGCTTGAGGCTGGAGGCTCTGGTGTCGCGGTGCTGACGCCGTGTGGGGTTCCTGAAGCGTCATCCTCTGGAGCTTGAGAAGCCTGCCCCGAGGTGGTCGTCGATGGGGGGGGGGGGCGCAACCCGTGGCTCCCGAGGCTGAAGCCCCCATGGCCTCGGCAGGCCATCAGGAGGTGGTGCCTGACCGCTCCTCCCAGCTTGGCGCCCTTGAGGTTGGCTGCCTGAGCGCTTCTTCATCCGTGCCACGCGCTGGTCCTCACGTTGAGCTCCTGGGTCGGTTCCATGTGGACTTCGCAGCCCTCCGCAAGAGGAAGGAGTCTTTGAGTGGCAGTGGGCGCCCCTGCCGACCGTTGAAGCATAGGAAGTACTTCGCCATAGACGAGTAAGTACCTCATTCTTGCAATTCCTCAGTCGCTGCCCCTTTTCCTGACTGTGGCTTTTCAGGATCCCTCCTATCAAGCCTGTGGAGTCTCCCAAGAAGCAACTTCTACCGGCCTCGCCTTCCTCGCTGGCCTTGAGCATCCCAAGCTTGCGTGCTGCCCCTGACGCGGGTTCGACCGAAGAAGTAAGCCGGCCCGCAGGGTGCCTTGAGCTTGTGCCCTTGCCGCCTTTCCTTCGCAACCTAGCCTGGGGCGTGACCAGCCTTCCCAAGGCTCTGCCTCTGACCGTGGACGGCGAATGGTTGAATACGATCCATGGCTCTTCTTCGGGGGGTGGACCTGCGCCGGTCCGGGTCCCTTGCGGAGCCTGTCCGACGATCGTGGGGGCGCCAGCCCCCAGCCCCCTGCCGAGAGGGGGCGAACCACCTCTGGGCCCACGGCCAGCACTGGCGGCGGAGGACGACATCGATGATGTGCTCAGGCGAGCGCGGGAGCGAAGCATCGTTCGTCGAGAGGCCCTCCGAAGGGCGATGGACGCGATGGGCCAGAGAGCTCGCGGATGTGGACGCGTGTCTTGAAGCTGAGGGCCTGTGGCTGATTGAGGAGTGACGCAAGCTGAAGGTCGCAGTCAACCTCGCATGCTATCAGCGCGAGCTTGAAAATGTGAAGGCCGAGGCATCCCTTGCAACCTCGCGAAAGGCCTGCTCCCGAGCTCTGGAGGAGGCTCGGGAAGCATATCATCGTCGCGAGATTGCGGAGAAGCGCGCGTGGGAGCTCCAAGCCTGGAGCACTTCCCTGGAGCGGCAAGTGGAGCTGCGCCAGGCCGCCCTTGCGTCGCTGAAGGGGACACCTGTCGAAGAGGTGGAGCTCCGGATGCGCGAGGAAGCGCTGACGCTAAAGGCCGCTGCTACGTCTTGAGCTTGCGTTGGTTTTCCTTGAAGAGGAAAGGCTGATGCAACAGAGTAGCGTAAGTATTTCCCTTAGTTTTTGAGAACCAAGGTATCAATCCAGTCAGAGGCTCCTCAAAAGTCCCACACACCTACACAAACAAACCAAGAACTCGCAACCAACGCAATAAAGGGGTTGTCAATCCCTTCATGGCCACTTGCGAAAGTGAGATCTGATAGAGATAGTATGATAAGATAAATATATTTTTTGGTATTTTATAATATAGATGCAAAAGGTAAAAATGCAAATAAAAGTAGATTGGAAGCAAATATGATAAGAGATAGACCCGGGGGCCATATGTTTCACTAGAAGCTTCTCTGGACATAGCATAAGTATTACGGTGGGTGAACAAATTACTGTCGAGCAATTGATAGAAAAGCGAATAATTATGAGATTATCTGGGCATGATCATGTATATAGGCATCACGTCCGCAACAAGTAGACCGACTCCTGCCTGCATCTACTACTATTACTCCACACATCGACCGACTCCTGCCTGCATCTAGAGTATTAAGTTCATAAGAACAGAATAACACATTAAGCAAGATGACACGATGTAGAGGGATAAACTCAAGCAATATGATATAAACCCCATCTTTTTATCCTCGATGGAAACAATACAATATGTGCCTTGCAACCCTTTCTGTCACTGGGTAAGGACACCGCAAGATTGAACCCAAAGCTAAGCACTTCTCCCATGGCAAGAAAGATCAATCTAGTAGGCCAAACCAAACTGATAATTCGAAGAGACTTGCAAAGATAACTCAATCATACAGAAAAGAATTCAGAGAAGATTCAAATATTATTCATAGATAAACTTGATCATAAACCCACAATTCATCGGATCTCGATAAACACACCACAAAAAGAGATTACATCAAATAGATCTCCACAAGAGAGGGGGAGAACATTGTATTGAGATTCAAAAAGAGAGAAGAAGCCATCTAGCTAATAATTATGGACCCGTAGGTCTGTGGTAAACTAGTCACAACTCATCGGAAGGGCTATGGTGTTGATGTAGAAGCCCTCCATGGTCGATTCCCCCTCCGAAAGAGTGCCGGCAAAGGCTCCAAGATGAGATCTCACGGATACAGAAGGTTACGACAGTGGAAATTGTGTTTCGGGTGCTCCCCGGATGTTTTTGGGGTACATAGGTTTATATAGGAGGAAGAAGTACGTCGATGGACGCCCGAGGGGCCCACGAGACAGGGGGGCGCGCCCTATAGGGGGGGCGCCCTCCTATCTCGTGACTGCCTTGGCTGCTTCTTGACTTGCACTCCAAGTCCTCTGGATCACGTTTGTTCCAAAAATCACGCTCCCGAAGGTTTCATTCGTTTTGGACTCCGTTTGATATTCCTTTTTTTCGAAATACTGAAATAGGCAAAAAAACAGCAATACGGGCTGGGCCTCCGGTTAGTAGGTTAGTCCCAAAAATGATATAAATGTGTAAAATAAAGCCACTAAACATCCAAAAGGGGTAATATAATAGCATGGAACAATCAAAAATCATAGATACGTTGGAGACGTATCAAGCATCCCCAAGCTTAATTCCTGCTTGTCCTCGAGTAGGTAAATGATAAAAAGAGAATTTTTGATGTGGAATGCTACCTAGAATAATTCTCAATGTAATTTTCTTTATTGTGGCATGAATGTTCAGATCCAAATGATTCAAAATAAAAGTTCATATTGATAAAAGAAATAGTAACACTTCAAGCATACTAATCAAAGCAATCATGTCTTCTCAAAATATCATGGCAAAAGAAAGTTCATCCCTACAAAATCATATAGTTAGGCTATGCTTCATTTTCGTTACACAAAGATGTTCCCAACTTCTATACCCCCGATGACAAGCCAAGCAATTGTTTCATACTTAAATAATATCAAACTTTTTCAACCTTCACGCAATACATGAGTGTGAGCCATGGATATAGCACTATGGGTGGAATAGAATATGATGATGGGGATTGTGTGGAGAAGACAAAAAAGGAGAAAGTCTCACATTGACGAGGATAATCAACGGGCTATGGAGATGCCCATCAATTGATGTCAACATGAGGAGCAGGGATTTCCATGCAACAGATGCACTAGAGCTATAAATGAATGCTCAACAAAAGAAAACTAGTGGGTGTGCATCCAACTTGCTTGCTCATGAAGACCTAGGGCATTTGAGGAAGCTCATCGTTGGAATATACAAGCCAAGTTCTATAATGAAAAATTCCCACTAGTATGAAAAAGGCAACTTATGAGACTCACTATATGAAAAACATGGTGATACTTTGAAGCACAATATATGAGACTCACTACATGAAGAACAAGGTGCTACTTTGAAGCACAAGTGTGGAAAAAGAGATAGTAACATTGCCCTTTTTCTTTTTTTTCTTTTTTTTCTTTTCCTTTCTTTTCTTTTCTTTTCTTTTCTTTTCTTTTTTTTGGGCCTTTCATTTTTTTGGCCTTTTTTTACTTTTTCTTTTTTTCTTTGGACAATGCTCTAATAATGATGATCATCACACTTCTATTGATTACAACATATGAATTACAACTCGAAACTAGAACAAGATATGACTCTATATGAATGCCTCCGGTGGTGTACCGGGATGGTGCAATGAATCAAGAGTGACATGTATGAAAAATAATGCATGGTGGCTTGCCACAAATACGATGTCAACTACATGATCATGCAATAGCAATATGACAAAAGTAATGTATGTCATGATGATGATAAATGAAACGGTGGAAAGTTGCATGGCAATATATCTCGGAATGGCTATGGAAATGCCATAATAGGTAGGTATGGTGGCTGTTTTGAGGAAGATATAAGGAGGTTTATGTGTGATAGAGCGTATCGTATCATGGGGTTTGAATGCACCGGAGAAGTTTGCACCAACTCTCAAGGTGAGAAAGGGCAATGCACGGTACCGAAGAGGCTAGCAATGGTGGAAAGGTAAAAGTGCGTATAATCCATGGACTCAACATTAGTCAAAAGAACTCATATACTTATTGCAAAAATTTAGAAGTCATCAAAAATCAAGTACTACGCGCATGGTCCTAGGGGGATAGATTGGTAGGAAAAGACCATCGCTCGTCCCTGACCGCCACTCATAAGGATGCACAAGCCAGGTATACTTCATGTTTCAAATTTGTTACACAACTTTAACCATACGTGCATGCTACGGGACTTGCTAACTTCAACACAAGCATTCTTTAAATTCATAATCACCCAACTAGCATGACTTTAATATCACTACCTACATATCTCAAAACAATTATTAAGTATCAAATTGATCATAGCATCCAATTCACTTCCTATGATAGTTTTTATTATACCCAACTTGGATGCCTACCATTCTAGGACCAATTTTATAACCATAGCAAATACCATGTTGTTCTAAAAGACTCTCAAAAAGATATAAGTGAAGCATGACAGACTATCAATTTCTACAAAATCAAGCCACCGTCGTGCTCTAAAAGATATAAGTGAAGCACTAGAGCAAAAACTATCAAGCTCAAAAAGATATAAGTGAAGCACATAGAGTATTCTAGAAAATTCTAATCAAATAGGATTCTCCCAAAAGGTGTGTACAGCAAGGATGATTGTGGTAAACTAAAAAGCAAAGACTAATATAATACACGACGCTCCAAGCAAAACACATATCATGTGGCGAATAAAAATATAGCTCCAAGTAAAGTTACCAATGAACGAAGACGAAAGAGGGGATGCCTTCCCGGGGCATCCCCAAGCTTAGGCTTTTGGATATCCTTGAATATCTTGGGGTGACTTGGTCATCCCCAAGCTTAGGCTCTTGCCACTCCTTATTCCATAGTCCATAAAAGCTTTACCCAAAACTTGAAAACTTCACAACACAAAACTCAACAGGAAATCTTATAAGCTCCGTTAATGAAAGAAAACAAAACCACCACATAATGTACTGTAATGAACTCATTATTTATTTATTTTGGTGTTAAACCTACTGTATTCCAACTTCTCTGTGGTTTATAAACTATTTTACTAGCCATAGATGCATCAAAATAAGCAAACAACACACGAAAAACAGAATCTGTCAAAAACAGAACAGTCTGTAGCAATCTGTAACTAAAGCAAACTTATGGAACTTTAAAACTCCTACCAAACTAGGAAGTGCTGGACATTTTGTTTATTGATCAGCAGCAAAAAGAATCAATGCAAAATCTCGTTTCTGTGATTTATTGAATTTTTTCTCGTGAGCGCAAAGTTTCTGTTTTTCAGCAGAATCAAATCAACTATCATCATAGTTTATCCTATAGGTTCTACTTGGCACAAACACTAATTAAAAGATAAAAACACATATAAGCAGAAGGTAGATGCAAAATTTATTGCTAAACAGGAACAAAAACAAAAAAACACAAAGAAAATTGGGTTGCCTCTCAACTAGCGCTATCGTTTAATGCCCCTAGCTAGGCATAAAAGCGAAGATAGATCTAAGTAGTGCCATCTTTGGCACTTGATTCATAAGTAGCCCGCATGATAGATTCATAAGGTAATTTGACTTTATTTCTTGGAAAGTGCTCCATGCCTTTCTTTAATGGAAATTGTAATCTAATATTCCCTTCCTTCATATTAATAATCGCGCCAATCGTTCTAAGGAAAGGTCTACCAAGAATAATAGGGCAAGAAAGATTACAATCTATATCAAGAACGATAAAATCCACAGGCACCAAATTTCTATTTGCAACAATGATAACATCATTGATCCTTCCCATTGGCTTTTTAATGGTGGAATCCGCAAGGTGGAAATTTAAAGAGCAATCATCAAGATCATGGAAACCTAGAATATCACATAAAGTTTTCGGAATCATGGAAACACTAGCATCCAAATCACACAAAGCAAAACACTCATGATTTTTAATTCTAATCTTTATAGTAGGTTCCCACTCATCATTAAGTTTTCTAGGTATAGAAACTTCCAAATTAAGTTTTTCATCATAAGATTGCAACAAGGCATCAACGATATGTTTGGTAAAAGCTTTATTTTGACTATAAGCATGAGGAGAATTAACAACGGATTGCAACAAGGAAATACAACCTTCTAAAGAACAATTATCATAATCAAATTCCTTGAAATCCGAGATAGTGGGTTCAATACTATTTAAAGTCATGACCTCTCCAATCCCACTTTTACCAAATTTAGCATCAAGATCTAAAAACTCCAAATTCTTGAGATGCCTTCTAGGTAAAGTTGACTCATCATCAGTCCCATAATTATCAAGATTCATATTGCAAAACATAGATCTAATAGGAGACGCATCAATAACTTGAAGATCTTCATCATTATTTTCATGTAAACTAGAAGAACACGCTTTTATAAAGTTATCTTTTTTAGCACGCAATCTAGCGGTTCTTTCCTTACACTTATCAATGGAAATTCTCATTGCTTTGAGAGACTCATTGATATCATGCTTAGGAGAAGAAGATCTAATTTTAAGAGAATCAACATCAAGCGAAAGTCTATCAACGTTCCTAACCAAATCATCAACTTTGAGCAATTTTTCTTCAAGCAAAGCATTAAAATTCTTTTGAGAAATCATAAATTCTTTCACACTATTATGAAAATCAGAGGGCATCTTATTGATATTACCATAAGAATTATTGTAAGAATTTCCATAATTATTAGAGGAATTACTAGGGAACGGTCTAGCATTAAAGTTTCCTCTATAAGCATTGTTTCCAAAACTATTCCTACCAACAAAATTCACATCCATAGATTCATTATTATTCTCAATCAAAGTAGACAAAGGTATATCATTGGGATCAAGAGGACTATTTTTAGTACCAAACAACTTCATAAGTTCATCCGTCTTTCCACTCAAAACATTGATTTCTTCTATAGCATGCACTTTTTTACTAGAAGATCTTTCGGTGTGCCATTGAGTATAATTTGCCATAATATTATTAAGAAGTTTTGTAGCATCTCCTAACATGATTTCCATAAACATGCCTCCCGCGGCCGAATCTAAGAGATTTCTAGAAGCAAAGTTCAAACCGGCATAAAATTTTTGTATGATCATCCATAAATTCAAACCATGAGTAGGGCAATTGTGAATCATCAATTTCATTCTTTCCCAAGATTGGGCAACATGCTCATGATAAAGTTGTTTAAAATTCATAATATTGTTCCTAAGAGTGATAATCTTAGCGGGGGGGGGGGGATACTTACAGATAAAAGCATCTTTGCACTTGTTCCAAGAATCAATACTATTTTTAGGCAAAGACGAAAACCAAACTTTAGCACGATCTCTAAGTGAAAACGGAAACAACTTCAATTTAATAATATTGTTATCCGTATCTTTTTTATTTTGCATATCACACAAATCAACAAAATTGTTTAGATGAGTAGCGACATCTTCACTAGGAAGGCCGGCGAATTGATCTTTCATAACAAGATTCAACAAAGTAGCATTGATTTCACAAGACTCAACATCATTAGGAGGAGAAATTGGAGTACTAAGGAAATGATTATTATTGGTATTCGAGAAATCACACAATTTGGTATTATCTTGCGCCATGGCAACAAGTAACCCAACACACAAGCAAACAAAAAAAGGCAGTCGAAAAGAGAGGAGGAGATTGGGAAAGAGAGGGCAAATAAAACGGCAAGGGTGAAGTGGGGGAGAGGAAAACGAGAGGCAAATGGCAAATGATGTAAATGCGAGGGAGATGAGTTTGTGATGGGTACTTGGTATGTCTTGACTTGAGCGAAGACCTCCCCGGCAATGGCGCCAGAAATCCTTCTTGCTATGTCTTGAGCTTGCGTTGGTTTTCCTTGAAGAGGAAAGGGTGATGCAACAGAGTAGCGTAAGTATTTCCCTCAGTTTTTGAGAACCAAGGTATCAATCCAGTAGGAGGCTCCTCAAAAGTCCCACGCACCTACACAAACAAACCAAGAACTCGCAACCAACGCAATAAAGGGGTTGTCAATCCCTTCACGACCACTTGCGAAAGTGAGATCTGATAGAGATAGTATGATAAGATAAATATATTTTTGGTATGTTATAATATAGATGCAAAAGGTAAAAATGGAAATAAAAGTAGATTGGAAGCAAATATGATAAGAGATAGACCCAGGGGCCATATGTTTCACTATAGGCTTCTCTCGAGATATCATAAGTATTACGGTGGGTGAACAAATTACTGTCGAGCAATTGATAGAAAAGCGAATAATTATGAGATTATCTAGGCATGATCATGTATATAGGCATCACATCCGCAACAAGTAGACTGACTCCTGCCTGCATCTACTACTATTACTCCACACATCGACCAACTCCTGCCTGCATCTAGAGTATTAAGTTCATAAGAACAGAGTAACGCATTAAGCAAGATGACATGATGTAGAGGGATAAACTCAAGCAATATGATATAAACCCCATCTTTTTATCCTCGATGGCAACAATACAATACGTGCCTTGCAACCCTTTCTCTCACTGGGTAAGGACACCACAAGATTGAACCCAAAGCTAAGCACTTCTCCCATGACAAGGAAGATCAATCTAGTAGGCCAAACCAAACTGATAATTCAAAGAGACTTGCAAAGATAACTCAATCATACATAAAAGAATTCAGAGAAGATTCAAATATTATTCATAGATAAACTTGATCATAAACCCACAATTCATCGGATCTCGACAAACACACCGCAAAAAGAGATTACATCGAATAGATCTCCACAAGAGAGGGGGAGAACATTGTATTGAGATCCAAAAAGAGAGAAGAAGCCATCTAGCTAATAACTATGGACCCATAGGTCTGTGGTAAACTACTCACAACTCATCAGAAGGGCTATGGTGTTGATGTAGAAGCCCTCCATGGTCGATTCCCCTCCGGCAGAGTGCCGACGAAGGCTCCAAGATGAGATCTCGCGGATACAGAAGGTTACGGCGGTGGAAATTGTGTTTCAGGTGCTCCCCGGATGTTTTCGGGGTACGTAGGCTTATATAGGAGGAAGAAGTACGTCGGTGGATGCCCGAGGGGCCCACGAGACAGGGGGCGCGCCCTATAGGGAGGGCGCCCTCCTATCTCGTGACCTCCTCGGCTGCTTCTTGACTTACACTCCAAGTCCTCTGGATCATGTTTGTTCCAAAAATCACGCTCCTGAAGGTTTCATTCCGCTTGGACTCCGTTTGATATTCCTTTTCTTCGAAATACTGAAATAGGCAAAAAACAGCAATACGGGCCGGGCCTCCGGTTAGTTGGTTAGTCCCAAAAATGATATAAATGTGTAAAATAAAGCCCATAAACATCCAAAAGGGGTAATATAATAGCATGGAACAATAAAAAATTATAGATACATTGGAGACGTATCAGCCGCTGAGTGCAATCTAGACCTTGAGCGGTTGGAGATGAGGGAGCGCCAGGTTACCCAGGCGGAGGACGACATTGGCGCGCGGGAGGCTAGAATCCAAGAAGAGGTCGACCGCTGTGTGGCGGAAGTTTGTGCGGGTCTTGTGCGCGAGTATGACCAGAGGCTAGAGCTGATTGAAGCTGAGGCTGCGGGCAGGACTACCACCCTCAGGTCCAAGCTGACCGAAGTGACGCAGCGTGCGGAGGCCACAACAGCCGCCCTGGTCTCGGTGCAGAATGAGTTGGCCTCCTCCCGTGCTGAGCTGCTTCTTCTTCAATGGTGAGTTGACGATGCCGAGTCTGTTGCGCGGCAGAAAAGAGAAGAGATTCTCCAGCGGCAGACGCTGGAGCACATGCATGGCCCCATGCTCCAAGAGCTCAGAGACAGGGCCAACACAACCCTAGGCAACATCTGCGATGCGAACGCTCTGCACCCTCACGTGACCAACTATGTCGGCCATCTCCAGTTCTTCACTAACGTGGTAACGCATCTGGAGAATCACTCCAAAATAGCGCGCCAGCTTATCGAGGAGAGGAGTCGCAGCTTGATCGGTCACGCATTCTCCCGCATCTTCAGCCATCTTCAGGACAGGGACCCCCACTTCGACTTCGACGCCATCATTGCCCCGGTGCCCGAGGCCATTCGAGGAAACCTGGCGCGGTGGGTAGAGGACAACGTGGATGCACTTATTAGGGCCTTCACTTCTGATGATGACAGGGTGATAGTCGCTGCGGATGAAGGTGGCATGGTGAATGGCGGTGAAGATGGCGCCAATGACGGCGATAGTGATGCCAGTGGCAGCGACAACGTCGCCAGTGATGCCTCTGGAGGCGACCAAGAGGACGCGGTGAGCGATATGTCTGACTGATACTGTGTCCCCCCTGCTGTTTATCCTACACACAAAAAGCTCGAGTGCGGCCCTGAAGGTTGTAAGAACATTTTTGGGAGGGGAAGCCCCTCATGTAAAAAAGATTGTTGTCCACATGTTTTTGGAGTGATGCCGAATGTGCGCCTACATGATTTACCTTTAGCCCGGGCAAGCCTTGAGTAGGCTTGCGAGGCCGCGATCCTCCGAGGATCCTCTGGGGGACCTGTTGACCATGTGGTGAGAGCCTAGCGAGAGCGAGTGCTGGCCACGAGATGACATGCACGTGTGCGCTTGGCCCAGCCCCGCCCGTGAGTGGCTCGCGAGGGGGAGGCAGCTAGTGCGAATTCCAAACTAGGGCAGAAACCAGAACACGAGAGAACACACGATCGAGACAAGACACCCCCTCCCCCCGCATACACAAATGCAAATTCAATTTTAACTTAAACCCGAAGCAAGGAAGCTTGACCACAGAAAGGGAGGCAAAAAGCAAAAGGCCGCGTCTGGCACCTAGTCTAGTCTTCGACGTCTTCTCACCAGCGCGGAGCTAAGTGCTGCCACTGGGCGTGGGAGGGAGCCCCCGAGGGCCGAGGGCGGCTCTTCGGGGACTCCGGGGCATCTACAGCCCCAACTCATTATTACGTGAGAGTGTCACGGGCGGCGAGCTTCACATGCACTGGGCCTTATTCACAGGTACTGGCCTTGCTTCACATCTCTAGATGAGGGCCCCGCCTTGCGCCACCCTCGACCACCATTGACAGCGACCGGAAACCAAGGACGACGCCAATGGGGTAAAGGGGGCGCCAGCGGTTCCCCCAATGACCACGGGTCCTCTGCTGGGGGCAGGCTTTGCAGCACCTCCCCGGCAGAGGGCCTACCTCCGGGAAACACCTTGCTTCGTTTACCATGGGGAGGGGCCTGGCTCCCGGCCCCTCTCCTGCAGCCCCCAGTGCACTCCTCCTGGTGAAAGGGAGGCTGTCGAGCTGGGGCAGCCTTCCGCTGCAGTGACCTGAACTTCCTGTGACCCATGGTTAGCATAAGCTTTCCCTTGAGGAATTAGCGGTACCCGATAGCTGCTGCCGCCAGCGCGGTTGGTGAGGCTTCCTTGAGGCTCCTGAAAAGGCTCGGCTTCTGGCGTCTCTTTCTCCCAACCTGGCCCGAGGAACGAGCCATGGTCGTCTTCCAGTGCGTATTCCCGGTCCACCATATGGGGCACATAAGCCTCCGAGGTCGCCACCCCGAAGGCTTCGCCGTAGTGCCCCATGCTCCATGCGGCTTGGCCCAACACGCCGTCTTGGGGGTGATAGGGCGATGGCCTGCCCGGGCCGTAGGCCGCGATGCGCATGCCCTCGCTCACCGGGTGTGGTGCTGGTGTAGCCTGACGCCCGGCGCTGATGGTTGAGCTGGTGTTGATGAAGCCTTGGGGCATGCCTGAGGGCGCGCGGGCGCGGATGGGCCTGCCACATGATCCACCCGGGGCCTGGGGTGGAAGCTGGACGCAGAAGGAAGGCACCCCGAAGCTGCGGCATCCAGGAGCTCGGCAACGCGCTCCAACAGCACGTCTCTGCCGCTCTCCTGCAACCTCCACCGCAGCAGCTCCCGAGCAACCGTGAGCGTGGCCCTCATGTTTGCTTGTTCCCGCCGGGTGTGCGGCGCCATGGCCGCGGCATGGTTTGAGGCCCTTACTGTTGATCGCACCTGCCGCGGAGTGAGGGCAGGTGGCGCTTGACCGCGTCGCCCGCGCCCCGCAGTGTTCTGTGGAGCGCAGGCTGCCTGGGGCGCGGGGTTGAGGTCACCTTGGGCAGGCGGCGCGACATGGGCAGGCCATGCCGCCCAGCGGTTGGTGTTGGCCGTCGGGTCACCGGACATAGATGCGACGAAGCAGTGGAACACAGATCGGCGAAAAGAGGATTTTGGTGCACCCCTACCTGGTGCGCCAAATGTCGGATATCTGGTTCCGACAAAACCCTTAAGGTTCGAACTCTGGGGTGCGCACGAAGATCTTCTCCCTACCGATACATGCCCCACAACCTCGCTGCGATTCTAAGCTAGCACGATGAACAACACAAGAGACACAAGGTTTATACAGGTTCGGGCCACCATTGTGGTGTAATACCATACTCCTGTGTGTGGTGTGGTGGATTGCCTCTTGGGCTGATGATGAACAGTACAGGGGAAGAACCGCCTCACGAGGAGAGGTGTTCTTGTTGTGGTGGTGTGCTTTCTACTAAGGAAGGACTCGATCGGGCCTCAGATGAGATCCTCCATCAGATGCCTTCTACTATGGTGCTTTCCATATATATAAAGGCCCTGGTCCTCTTCCCAAATATTGAGCGGGAAGGGAGCCAACAACAGCCATTTCAAAAGGGGACAGCTAGTACAAGCTATCCTGACTAAATGTGGTCTTCGACTGCCAAAGGCACTAGTGATGACGCCGTCTTGGGCTCCATGGTGACCTTCGTCGTGCCGCTCTGCTGGTCTTGGTCTCGTTGCACTGATATGGACACCTTTGCCTGATTCCTCGGTACTCCATGCCTGCGCTTGCCCCCTTTGCACCAAAGAGGAAACGAGGACACTGCGTAGGCTGGCGCCCGCCTGGCGCCCGCCTGGCGCCCTCCTGATCTTGATCGTCATGGCTTGCGTCATGAGCACCTCGCGAGGTACCCTCATCTTGATCTCTCCGCCTCCTCGCGAGCCTGCCTGGTGAGGCCGCTCCTGAGGAGGCCTTGTGTCGTCCGCCCCGCGAGGCTTGGCCCCTCGCAAGGGTCTTGAACTTGGGTCGATGAAGACGAGTCGTACTGGGCCACTGCTGAGCCACACTGCAGGCCGCAGGCAGGCAAGTCTGGGGACCCCCGTTCCCAGGATGCCGACCGGCTAAGTGATCAACAGGTGGTGGTGGCGGTGGGTTGTTGTTGTTGTTGCCTTGGTTCTGATTCTGAACTAGTTGCTGCATCAAGGTATTCTGCTGCTGGATCAACTGAGTGAGCTCCGGTGGTAAAACAAATCCATTGTCACGTCTCGGAGGCATCTGACGGGTTTAGAAAAGGTGAGAAAATAGAATAGAATGAGGTCTAAAGCGAAAACACCACGCATATGCTCATGAGACAAACACACTCATATCACACCAATCAATTCAATCAAGGGTATACAATCGATCTAATCTACTGTTACAAAAGTGCTCGGACTATTCTATATACATGGGGTATTCTATTAATAGTATGGTGGTCGACTAGAAGTTTTTGATCGGTGGAAGACTCCATGATATCCGCTCCAGCTTCATCTTTGTAGTCATCATCGCTATTGTTAGGGTCAGAATCGGTGTCGTCGATGATGATGTAGTCCTCCGAACGAATGTCCTTGGAATGGTCGTCATCTCCTCCTGGCGCGGGGTCTCCCATGAATACTCCTAGTTTCCTCATCAGGTCGTAATTCTTCTCCACTAGTATCATCATTTCCTCCTCATATCCGTCGCATGTAGACTTGGGTTCCTCCTCTAGCTCCATAATCCTGGTCATCGCCTTCTTCAGATCTATCATGCTTGCGCACATCTGGTTCTCCTGGCGACGAATGTGCTGGTTTAACTCCTGGATGAAAGCTGCAATGGACCTATCCCTCCTGGTGCTGATCATCTCCCATTGCTCATCTCGGCACCCACATATCTGGTAGATAGTGTCCTTAAGATCCTTGTGATAAACTTCTCAGATGCGTCCCATGGCGATGTGGGCTGACATGCTCTTTCCTAGACTCCAGGTTGGTGCATCAAAGGAAAACTCTATGGGCTTAGTAACTGGCATGAATGTCCTTCCTGGAACTTGAACTCGAATCATCCAACGCTCCTCTTCTGGTAAAGTGACGATGTAGGTTCCAGTGAAGCTTGGTATTCCGATGTTCAGGTACCTAGTGACTTCCTTCAAGTGTCGTCCCAAAGGAGTGTCTTCATCCGGTTGAGTAAACTTGTTCCTTGAGTCCACCATCCTATAGAGTGGAAAAGGGAGAGGAGTCAGAAATGAGTAGAGAAGAGTGACATATGGTTTAACTTAGTGGTCATGTCCTACAGTCAGCATGTGCTCTGATACCATCTTGCAGCGACCAGACCTCAAACGATCAAGTCTCTGTGCATCAGTGTCATCCCTGGATCGGTAATGCTAACACACACAGTACTCGAGGATTTATAACAGAGTCTCAATCACACACTTATTACATTGAAATGTCTCAGAAGAGAACTTATTACAATAATATGGCTTAATGCCATCTAACTAAGATAACAGAGGAAGGCTTGGAAGATAAAGTGAGTCCATCAACTCCAACGGCATAGCTGAGTGAATGACAACGACCTATCGCACCTTACTCTTCGTCTGAAAAGTCTCCAACATAATATGTTGTAGCCCGAAATGGGTCAGCACATGGAATATGCTGGCAATGTAACACAAAAGAGCAATGAACAGAATAAATGCTATCACTAAATGCATATATGGCCGGTGGAAGGCTCTATGGTTAATAATTTGCATAAAGCCAATTTTTCCCTACAACAAAGGAATATATTTTATTTAACTATCATGGTGGTTGTTAAACATTGAGAAGATTCCTCCAACTCAATCCCAATTAGACAGTAACAATTAACCCAAAAATATAATTTAGAGTGATGAGATCAACATGATAATCCAAGAACTAGATACTCAAGATGTCCATAACCGGGGACACGACTAACCATCATTAGTTTGTATACTCTGCAGAGGTTTGCGCACTTTTCCCCACAAGACTCGATCTCCTCTGTTAGATTTCTCGCACTACATGGTGTTTGAGAAACGGATGATTGAGATACAGTCTTTCAAAAACATTAACTCTTTACTCTCGGTGGACAGTTACACCTACTTTCCCCTACATCTGCTAGCCCACCACTGAAAGAGGTCATGCAACCTACTCAACTATGCTAGAGCCCATAATAGCTTGTGGCTGCACACGGAAATTTCTAGCATGAATAATCTTTGATCCCTTTGAGCCTGGGTGGTGAACCGTAGGATGATCACACGGGTACTCCGGGATATCCTAGGACAACACTGGATTCTCCAGGTGCCCATGACCAATCCACCCAGATATGTATTTAAGTATCCACCTTAAGTTAACCATTAATAGACAACTCTCACATCTGTCATGGATACACTCAACCAATCCACATCTACGAGCATAGCATAGCAATCCTGAGCATAACGTAGAAGTAACTCCCAAGGGTTTGATAACAAAAGGACAATAGGTTCTACCTCATCATCTACTTCCCAAACCCACATGTTAATCAGCTCCTAATCATGCAATGTTTGAGGATTGGAACTAATCCATAAAAAATGGGTAATAAAGGGATATGATCAAAGTGTTACTTGCCTTGCTGACGATCTGCAAACCCTAGAGACTCATAGTAGCACGCTTCGCACTCCGGAAATTCTATCGCAAACAAACAATAGCATACATAAACACTCTAGCATTGATGCACGGGTAGAACTCAAATAAGAAGATCCAAATAGAAAGTTCAACTGAAGAGCTTCGATTTGCACAAAGAATCAACTCAAACGGAGCAACGAAACTCAAGATACGAATGAAACAAGATCGTTTACTAATCTGGTCTAAAGTCAAATTTTACAGTACCAAAATCATATTCAAGTTGGTTAACTAGAAAGAGGGCTTCGAGGCGAAGATTTAGGCGCTGGTTTCATCTAATTTGGATAAACGAGTTAAAAGTTATACTAGATTGAAGATCACGGGCAGAATCGCGAAAAAAATAATCATAGATAAATCCCTGGAAAATAAAACGAGACGAACAGACTAATGAATGAACGTCCGCTGTCTGAACCTAACCTGTGAACAACATTCGTTAAAACGAACGAACGGACGAACGTCTGCTAAGTAAATAAACCGACGAAAACCGAACCGATCTAACTCAAAAAAATAGATCTAGGGTTTTCTAAAAAAACGAACGGACCAGAACAAAACCGGCAGCGATGACGGTCGACGGAGACAGCGGCAGCAAGGCAGCTCCGGCGGCGTGGGGCGACGGCGGCGGCATCGGCACGCGGGCGGCAGCGGCTTACGGCTATGGGCGGCGCGGGCGGCGGCGGCTTCCGGTGCGGGGCGGCGGTGGTGGCTGTGCAGGAGGAGAGGGTGGCGGGTTTTATAGGAGGCTGGGAGGGTGGTGACTTGGGGAAGGGGTCAGGCAGAGGGAGTCCAAGGCGGCGACGACATCGCCAATGGGACTCCGCCTGGGGTCGGGGTCGACCGGGGCGGCGGCTTGTAATGCCGCCCACTCGGGCGCGCGCGCGAGGCGCGGGGAGGCGGCTGGCCCGGCTCGGCTGGGCCGTTGGCCCAGTCGGGCGACGCGCAGTTTTTTTAAATAAATTCCGCCGAAAGAAAAAAAATCCTAAGAAATGTAAAAAAATTCTAAAAATGCCAAAAACAATTTTCACCGTCTAAACAAAATATTTAGAACAAAGTGAACATTTTTCTGGCCTAAAAATGCAATTTTGAAAAAAATGCATATTTTTCTAATTCAAATAAAATAGCAATAAAATCCAAATAAAATCATTTATTTGATTTTAACATTTTCCTCCAATAATTCTTTTATTTTGGAGAAGTCATTTATTTTAATATTGGAAATACTCGGAGAGAAAAACACTAAAACTAAATTGATACTCTTTTCAAATTTGAGAAAATTTAAATATGAAAATAAACAAAATCCCCAACTTTCTTCGTGGGTCCTTGAGTTGCTTAGAATTTCTAGGATCAAACCAAAATGCAATTAAAATATGATATGCATATGATGACCTATGTATAACATTCCAAATTGAAAATTTGGGATGTTACAGATTAAAAGCTCTCCGGGCTGGCCTAACCAAGCATGGCGGCCAGTACCCAGCGTTAAAGCATGCTTTGCATGTTTGTGAGCCTCAATGTTCAAGGTTCTGAACTCATGACTAATGATACAAGATGAAAAAACTCTAGAGCTTTCTATTATTTCATGCACTATCGCTCCATATGATGCCGAAGTGCCGACCTTGATAGCATCCACGGCCACCTGGCAATCAGAGGCAATGGCGATCTTGTGAAGGTATAGATCCTCAGATAAAGCAAGCGCTTCTCTGATTGCCAGCGTTTCCAAAACTTCTGCAACATCTATGTTTCTGAAGACTACTGCCGAGGCTCCCAAATATGCACCTGAAAGATCCCGACAAATTGCTGCAACTGCTCCAAAACCTCCTGCACGTGAAACCGCAGCATCTACATTGATTTTTGCGTGATCCTCTTGTGGTGGTATCCAGCTGGTCGATCTTGGAGGTGCTGTTTGAGCCATACTACATGCTAGTTTCTTCAAGAACTGTACATCTGAAATATAGCTTGTGATGAAACAGTGTGTAGCATACGGGGTCTGATAGATACCTTCATGAATGAGTTTCCGTTGCATGGACCAAATGGCCCAGAGAGTTACGATCATGGCAGTAAGCTCTTCTTGTGAAAGTGTCCCACTCATGGAAAAGAGCCAGTTCTTGGGACTCTCATCCTGATTCAAGGTCATGTGCTGGACCATCTCATCATGTGATAAAGCCCAAACACATCTAGACATCGTGCAGTTCATCAATGAGTGACGCCAATTATCATGTGCTCCACAAATCACGCACACATGCGTTGGGGACATATTTCTATGATGAAGAACATCACTGGTTGATAATGAGTGTTGCGCCAGCCTCCACGTAAAATTCTTCAGTTTAGAAGGCACCTGCATCTTCCATATGGCTGACCAACCCTTGCTTTGTCCCTCTAAATTTGACGTATCCTCAACTTCATCCAACCAGGCCTCTCTACTATTTTTGATATGGAAGATCATTTTATATGTTGAGAAAACTGAAAAGTGACCCCGCAGGTCCTCTGACCAAGCCTAGAAATCTTCTACATTCCTTGTACAAAGTGGAATTGTTAATATTGCTTCTACGTCTAGTGGCAAAAACACTTGCCTGACTAGATCCTCACGCCAAGAAGCCGTGGTAGCATCAATCAATTCAGACACAAGAAGGGGAGGGTTTGCAATACGTGAGCTAATGGGCGTCATTAGACCAGCCCGAGGAATCCAATTGTGTTCCCATATCCGTGCTGATCTACCATCACCAATCCGCCTAATGATTCCTTGCTTAAGAATATTTCTTCAATCAATAATCGCCCGCCAAATCTGAGAGGGATGTGGCCCAAGTTTAGCATCAAGGATAGAAGAGTTCGGAAAATAAACTGCCTTAATAATTCATGCACCTAAAGATTCAAGTTCCTGTAGAATACGCCAAGCCTACCGTGAGAGAAGAGCAATGTTAAAAATCTCCAAGTCATGGAATCCCAAACCGCCTAAATTCTTTGGCTTTGTCATCACGCCCCACAATACCCAACAAGGTTTTCTTCTCCCCTATTTACTTCCCCACCAAAACTGGCTGATGATAGATGTCACATTCTCATAGAGCCCTTTGGGAAGCCTAAAACAGGACATAGAAAAAACTGCTATAGACTGGGCAACAGATTTAATGAGGACCTCTTTGCCAGCAGCTGATAGTAACTTTTGCATCCATCCTCTGACCTTCTCCCATACTCTATCTCTGAGATACTTGAAAGTACCATTCTTCGACTGTCCCACTTCAGAAGGCAGCCCAAATATCTATCACTTAAGGATTCATTCTGGACTTTAAGAGAGTTCTTGACTTCTTGCCTGAGAGTATCTGAACAACTCTTACTCAAGAATATAGAGGATTTCTCATTATTTACCCTCTGTCCCGAAGCACCACAATAAATGTTAAGCAGCTTTGATACCAAATTGGCACCCTCCACACTAGACTTAAATAGCAACATGATGTCATCTGCAAACAAAAGGTGGTTAATAGCGGGAGCTGTGGGGGCCACCTTGACACCGCATAGAGCTGATGACTGAGAACTAGATTTTAAAAGGCATGAAAGGCCCTCTGCTGCAAGTAAGAATAGGTAAGGGGAAATAGGATCTCCCTGCCGAATGCCTCTTGTGGGCTTAAACTGCTCAAGCTTTTCACCATTAAAAAGGACAGGAAAAGAGACTGTCTTTACCATACCCATAACTGTCTCAATCCAGGAAGATGCAAAACCAAGTTTGCTCATGATTGCATGTAGATATTCCCACTCCAGTCTATCATAGGCCTTCATCATGTCCAACTTAAGTGCGCAATAGCTGTTTGCCTTGGATTTATTTCTCTTCATAAAATGCAAACACTCATATGCACAGATAATATTATCAGTAATCAGTCTACCAGGCACAAAAGCTGATTGCTCCTCAGAGATGATATCAGGTAAAATGAGAGTCAATCTGTTTGCAACTACCTTTGATGCAATTTTGTACAAAACATTGCAGACTTATCGGCCTAAACTGAGATAGTGAAGTTGGGCTCATTACCTTAGGTATTAAAACCAGGATTGTATCATTAATACCCTCTAGACATTCCTCACCTCTAATTATGCTCATGTTCACCTCAGTAATCTCATCTCCAACAATCCCAATGGCGCTGATAGAAGTGAGCTGGAAAACCATCCGGACCAGGTGCTTAGGTTGGGAACATATGAAACAACGCCTTCTTCACTTTGGCGTTAGAATATGGTGTTGGAAATATGCCCTAGAGGCAATAATAAAATGGTTATTATTATATTTCCTTGTTCATGATAATTGTCGATTGTTCATGCTAAAATTGTATCAACTGGAAACCGTAATACATGTGTGAATACATAGACCACAACATGTCCCTAGTGAGCCTCTAGTTGACTAGCTCGTTGATCAATAGATGGTTATGGTTTTCTGACCATGGACATTGGATGTCATTGATAACGGGATCACATCATTAGGAGAATGATGTGATGGACAAGACCCAATCCTAAGCATAGCACAAGATCATGTAGTTCGTTTGCTAAAGCTTTTCTAATGTCAAGTATCAGTTTCTTAGACCATGAGATTGTGTAACTCCCGGATACCGTAGGCGTGCTTTGGGTGTACCAAACGTCACAGCGTAACTGGGTGACTATAAAGGTGCATTACAGGTATCTCCGAAAGTGTCTGTTGGGTTGGCACGAATCGAGACTGGGATTTGTCACTCCGTATGACAGAGAGGTATCTCTAGGCCCACTCGGTAATGCATCATCATAATGAGCTCAATGTGACTAAGTAGTTAGTCACGGGATCATGAATTACGGAACGAGTAAAGTGACTTGCCAGTAACGAGATTGAACGAGGTATTGGGATACCGACGATCGAATCTCGGGCAAGTAACGTACCGATTGACAAAGGGAATTGCATACGGGATTGCTTGAATCCTTGACATCGTGCTTCATCCGATGAGATCATCGTGGAACATGTGGGAGCCAACATGGGTATCTAGATCCCGCTGTTGGTTATTGGCCAGAGAGCTGTCTCGGTCATGTCTGCATGATTCCCGAACCCGTAGTGTCTACACACTTAAGGTTCGATGACGCTAGGGTTATAAAGAAAGTTTGTATGTGGTTACCGACTGTTGTTCGGAGTCCCTGATGAGATCCCGGACGTCACGAGGAGTTTCGGAATGGTCCGAAGGTAAAGATTTATATATGGGAAGTCCAGTTTTAGTCACCGGAATAGTTTTGGGGGTTATCGGTATTGTACCAGGACCACCGAAAGGTGTCCGGAGGTCCACCGGGTGGGGCCATCTGCCCCGGGGGACTTAATGGGCTGAATATGGGAGGGAACCAGTCCCTAGTGGGCTGGTGCGCCCCTCCCCAAGGGCCCAAGGCGCCTAGGGTTGAAAACCCTAGGGGAGGGGGCGCCTCCACCTTGCTTGGGGGGCAAGTGTCCCCCTCCTAGCCGCCGTCCCTCCCCTCTAGATGGGATCTGGAGGGGGCCAGCCCCCTCTCCCCTTCCCCTATATATAGTGGGGGTTTTGGGGCTGCCCAACACATGACTTTTCCTCTCCCTGGCGCAGCCCTACCCCTCTCCCTCCTCGTCTCTCGCAGTGCTTGGCGAAGCCCTGCTGGAGTGCCACGCTCCTCCATCACCACCACGCCGTTGTGCTGCTACTGGACGGAGTCTTCCCCATCCTCTCCCTCTCTCCTTGCTGGATCAAGGCACGGGAGACGTCACCGGGTTGTATGTGTGTTGAACATGTAGGCACCGTTCTTTGGTGCTTAGATCGGATTTGGCCGCAATATGAATCACTTCTTGAACGACTCTACCGACCGCGTTCGTGTAACGCTTCCACATCGCGATCTTCAAGGGTATGAAGATGCACTCCCCTCTCTCTCGTTGCTAGTCTCTCCATAGATTGATCTTGGTGATGCGTAGAAAATTTTGAATTTCTGCTACGTTCTCCAATAGTGGTATCAGAGCTAGGTCTATTGCGTAGATTCTATGCACGAGTAGAACACAAGTTGTTGTGGGCATTGATTTTGTTCAATATGCTTACCGTTACTAGTCCTATCTTGTTTCGACGGTATTGTGGGATGAAGCGGCCCGGACCGACCTTACACGTACACTTACGTGAGACAGGTTCCACCGAATCACATGCACTTGTTGCATAAGGTGGCTAGCGGGTGCCAGTATCTCCCACTTTAGTCGGATCGAATTCGATGAAAAGGGTCCTTATGAAGGGTAAATAGCAATTGGCATATCGCCGTTGTGGCTTTGCGTAGGTAAGAAACGTTCTTGCTATAAACCCATAGCACCCACGTAAACATGCAACAACAATTAGAGGACGTCTAACTTGTTTTTGCAGGGTATGCTATGTGATGTGATATGGCCAAAAGGATGTGATGAATGATATATATGTGATGTATGAGATTGATCATGTTCTTGTAATAGGAATCACGACTTGCATGTCGATGAGTATGACAACCGGCAGGAGCCATAGGAGTTGTCTTAATTTATTGTATGACCTGCGTGTCATTGAATAATGCCATGTAATTACTTTACTTTATTGCTAAACCATTAGCCATAGTAGTAGAAGTAATAGATGGCGAGAAAACTTCATGAATACACGATTATGGAGATCATGATGATGGAGATCATGGTGTCATGCCGGTGACGATGATGATCATGGCGCCCCGAAGATGGAGATCAAAAGGAGCAACATGATATTGGCCATATCATGTCGCTATTTGATTGCATGAGATGTTTATCATGTTTTTGCATCTTATTTGCTTAGAACGACGTTAGCATAAATAAGATGATCCCTCATAAAATTTCAAGAAAGTGTTCCCCTTAACTGTGCACCATTGCGAAGGTTCATTGTTTCGAAGCACCACGTGATGATCGGGTGTGATAGATTCTAACGTTCACATACAACGGGTGTAAGCCAGATTTACACATACAAAACACTTAGGTTGACTTGACGATCCTAGCATGTACAAACATGGCCTCGGAACACAAGAGACCGAAAGGTCAAACATGAGTCGTATAGCAGATGCGATCAACATGAAGATGTTCACCGATGATGACTAGTCCGTCTCACATGATGATCGGACACGGCCTAGTTGACTCGGATCATGTATCACTTACATGACTAGAGGGATGTCTATTTAAGTGGGAGTTAATTAGATGAACTTAATTATCTTGAACATAGTCAAAAGGTCTTTGCAATTTATGTCGTAGCTCGTGCTTTAGTTCTACTGTTTTAGATATGTTCCTAGAGAAAATTTAGTTGAAAGTTAATAGTAGCAATTATGCATACATGGTCCGTAAACCGAGGATTGTCCTCATTGCTGCGTAGAAGGCTTATGTCCTTGATGCACCGCTCGGTGTGCTGAACCTCGAACGTCGTCTGCGGATGTTGCGAACATCTGACATACACGTTTTGATGACTACATGATAGTTCAGTAATGTTAAAGGGTTTAGAATTGAGGCACCGAAGACGTTTTTGAAACATCGTAGAACATATGAGATGTTCCAAGAGCTGAAATTGGGATTTCAGGCTTGTGCCTACGTCAAGAGGTATGAGACCTCCGACGAGTTTCCTAGCCTACAAACTAAGGGAGAAAATCTCAATCGTTGAGCTTGTACTTAGATTGTCTGGGTACAACAATCACTTGAATCGAGTGGGAGTTAATCTTCCAGATGAGATAGTGATGTTTCTCCAAAGTCATTGCCACCAAGCTACTAGAGGTTCGTGATGAACTATAACATATCAGACATAGATATGATGATCCTTGAAATATTCGCGATGTTTGACACCGCGAAAGTGGAAATCAAGAAGGAGCATCAATTGTTGATGGTTAGTGAAACCACTAGTTTCAAGAAGGGCAAGGGCAAGAAGGGATACTTCATGATATGGCAAATTAGTTGCTGCTCTAGTGAAGAAACCCAAGGTTGAACCCAAACCCGAGACTAAATGCTTCTGTAATGAGGGGAACGGTCACTGAAGCAGAACTACCCTAGATACTTGGTAGATGAGAAGGCTGGCAAGGTCGACAGAAGTATATTGGATATACATTATATTGATGTGTACTTTACTAGTACTCCTAGTAGAACCATGGTAATAGATACCAGTTCAGTTGCTAAGTGTTAGTAACTCGAAATAAAAGGCTACAGAATAAACAGAGACTAACTAAAGGTGAGATGACGATATGTGTTGGAAGTGTTTCCAAGCTTGATGTGATCAAGCATCGCATACTCCCTCTACCATCGAGATCGGTGTTAAACATAAATAATTGTTATGTGGTGTTTGCGTTGAGCATAGACATGATTGGATTATGTCTATTGCAATACGGTTATTCATTTAAGGAGAATAATGATTACTCTGTTTATTTGAATAATATCTTCAATGGTCTTGCACCTAAAATCAATGGTTTATTGAATCTCGATCGTAGTGATACACATGTTCATGCCAAAAGATATAAGATAGTAGTGATAATACCGCATACTTGTGGCACTGCCATTTGAGTCATATTGGTATAAAACGCATGAAGAAGCTCCATGTTGATGGATCTTTGGATTTGAAAAGTTTGAGACATGTGAACCATGTCTGTTGGTATGTATGCATGAAGAAACTCCATGCAGATGGATCGTTTGGACTCACTTGATTTTGAATCACTTGAATCATGCAAATCATACCACATGGGCAAGATGACTGAAAGGCCTCGTTTTCAGTGAAATGGAACAAGAAAGCAACTTGTTGGAAGTACACATTTTCATGTGTGCAGTCCGATGAGTGCTGAGGCATGCAGTGGATGTCGTTATGTTCTTACTTCACAGATGATTTGAGTAGATGCTGAGTATATTTACTTGATGAAACGCAAGTTTGAATTATTGAAAGGTTCAAGTAATTTCAAAGTGAAGTTGAAGATCATCGTGACAAGAGGATAAAATGTCTATGATATGATCATAGAGATGAATATCTGAGTTATGAGTTTGGTACACAATTAAGACATTGTGGAAATTGTTTCACAACTAATACCGCCTGGAACACCAGTGTGATGGTGTGTCCGAACATCATAGATGCTCCCTATTGGATATGTGGCATACCATGATGTATCTTATCAAATTACCACTATAGTTTATGGATTAGGCATTAGAGACAACCACATTCACTTCAAATAGGGCACCACGTAATTCCGTTGAGATGACAGTGTATGAACTATGGTTTAGATAAACCTAGGCTGTCGTTTCTTGAAAGTTTGGGGCTTCGACGCTTATGTGAAAAGTTTCATCCTGATAAGCTCAAACCCAAAGTGGATAAATACATCTTCATAGGACACCCAAAACAGTTAGGTATTGATGGAGTCATGTACCTATGGTAGGGTCACCGACCTGATCTAAGTACCCTGCCCAAGGACACCCTTAGAAGAAATCACCTTCCAGTCGACCTACGAGGGACTCACTCGACTGACTTGAAGGACTCGACCACGAAGAATCACTCGACCACCAGAAGGTCAAGAGGCACTCTGCACTGCAACGGTCTGTAATTAACTAGACTTTATGATAGTAAAGACACTTTATGTGGGGCGTTACCAGTAACGCACCGGACTCAATGTACCTTAAACCCTTCATTACGTGGGCTGGCTAGGGTCCTGGCGCACTCTATATAAGCCACCCCCCTCCACAGGCAGAAGGGTTCGGCACCCTGTAACTCATATACACGTAATCCACTCGACCGCCTCCGGGCTCCGAGACGTAGGGCTTTTACTTCCTCTGAGAAGGGCCTGAACTCGTACATCTCTTGTGTTTACAACCTCTCCATAGCTAGGACCTTGCCTCTCCATACCTACCCCCACTCTACTGTCAGACTTAGATCCACGATAGTTGGCGCCCACCGTGGGGCAGGTGTTTTAGCGATTTTGTGGAGAAGTTGCGATTCTTCCGAGTACTTTCATCATGGTGGCTGCTGGAGTTTTGGTCGAGGGTCGAGATATCCGTCTCGGTGCTCTCACCTTCGTCGCCGATGACTCCTCCTGGCTCCAGGAGGCTCCACTCGACGTCGATGCGCTCCCCGTGCGCGGTGCGACGCATTCTCGCGCATGTGTCCGCGGCGTTCTGCTGTGGCAACCGTCGACCCCGTATCGGTCGACTCCCCCATCGGCCACCCTCCCGGTCTCCCGCCAGCGCAAGCGCTCGGGCCGGTCGAGGCTTCAGCGGTGGGTGAGGCACGTGGTGGCTCGCCAGACGACCACCACCCAAGTTGCGGCAATCGAGCCCGACGAATCCCTCTACAGCCTGTTCGATCTGTCGACTGGCTCCATAGAGACTGCATCCGAGTGCGATAGCAGTGATCCAGCGGCGGAAATCCTGATGGTCGACGGGCCCCGCAGTCCCCCTGGCTTCGCCCGTGATGGTGGGGCAGGCGATGGAGGCGACCCCGCACGAGACCACGAAGAGTACCAGCCCGAGCCACTCGACTCTCTGCAAAGAGAGGAACTTCGCCGCAGGAACGCGGATGCCCTGCATACTCCCATCGCAGGAGAAACCCCCGAGGCTCGCGCCTTGGAGGAGGCACGTTTGGCCAACTTGGCCGAACGCACTCGCCTGGAGAATCTTCAGCGAGCACTCGACGAGTGCGCGCGGCAACGAGTTCCCGACACCAGTCGACATCAACTCTTCCCGCCGACTCAGGTATATCGAACCCCAATCCAGAATTTAGCAGCTGCGACCTGTATTGCAGAGTCCATCCAGCCCTCTCAGTCGGAAGCTGGCAGAGGCTTGATGCAGATCAGGGATCTGCTCCGGGCAGCAGGTGATCAGAATTCGGCCGTGTCGCAGTCGCACAACAGAATTCACAGTCGATCTGTCGCTGCGAATACGGTTCAGTCAGCTCACAGCCCCAGATCGCCTCCGCGGCGTGAAGGGCGCGAGAATCGGCGAGACCAATATGGAGACCGACACGACCGAGATGATAGGCGTCGAGTGCCCAATTCCCCTCCGAGGGGTGGGTCTTACGCTCCTCGGCAGCAAGATGACAGACGTCAGCTCAGTGCGGGGCGAAGAGTTCCAGTCGACCCCAGAGAACCAGGCTTCGACGCGCGATCCATTATCGTGCAAGGCTTGGTCGACCGGAACAGAGCCCATCGAGGTGGACTCGACAGAGATGCGCCCACGAGCAGTCGAGTGCATGTTTCTGGTCCAGAATGTTTCAGCAGAGCTATCAGAGCCGCAGTGATCCCTTCCAATTTCAGGTTGGCAACAGGAGTCAGCAAGTTCACTGGTGAGTCTAAGCCTGAAACTTGGCTTGAGGACTACCGAGTGGCGGTTCAGATTGGTGGTGGGAATGACGAGGTGGCCATGAAACATCTGCCCCTCATGTTGGAGGGTTCTGCCAGAGCATGGTTGACTCAGTTACCTCCTAGCAGCATTTACACTTGGGAAGATCTGTCCCAAGTGTTCGTCAGAACGTTTGAAGGAACTTGCAAGCGACCGGCTGGATTGACGGAGCTGCAAGTCTGCGTGCAGAAGACCAATGAGACTCTCAGGGAGTATATTCAGAGGTGGATCACTTTGCACCATACTGTGGAGAATGTGTCTGATCATCAGGCAGTCTGCGCCTTCAAGGATGGTGTCAAGAACAGAGAATTGAGTTTGAAATTTGGTCGAACCGGTGACATGACCTTGAGTCGGATGATGGAAATTGCTACCAAGTACGCCAACGGCGAAGAAGAAGACCGACTCCGAAGCGGCAAGCACAAGCCGAGTCAGTCGGAGAAGGGAAACACCAGTCGGAAACAGAAGCGGAAGGCTGAACCGGCAGCTCCTGGAGAGGCTCTGGCCGTGACTCAGGGAAAGTTTAAAGGGAAACCAAAAGGATCCTGGAACCCTAAGAAGGTAAAGGATAAAGAAGGGAATGACGTGATGGATCTGCCGTGTCACATCCACACGAAGAAAGACGAAGAGGGGAATATCATTTACCCAAAGCATACCACTCACCAATGTCGACTCCTGATCCAGCAGTTTCAAGGAAAAGGAGTCAGACAAGGCCGAAGACAAGGAGGACAGTGAGGAAGGATATCCGCATATCAACTCCACTCTGATGATCTTTGCAGATGCGGAAAGCAAGAGTCGATTGAAAGTCATTAACCGTGAGGTGAACATGGTTAGCCCAGCAAAAGCAAATTATCTGAGATGGTCCCAAACACCCATCACATTCGACCAATCTGATCACCCGACTCATATTGCCACCCCTGGGAGGCAAGCTTTGGTGGTCGATCCAGTTGTTGAAGGCACTCGACTGACAAAAGTGCTGATGGACGGTGGTAGTGGGCTGAATTTGTTGTATGCAGACACACTGAAAGGAATGGGCATTCCGATGTCCCGACTGAGCACCAGTAACATGATCTTTCATGGAGTTATACCAGGGAAGAAAGCCGAGTCACTCGGCCAAATAGCTCTGGACGTGGTGTTTGGTGATTCGAAACATTTTCGCAAAGAGAAGTTGATGTTTGAGGTCGTGGATTTTTAGAGTGCATATCATGCCATTTTGGGGAGACCAGCTTATGCACGGTTCATGGCTCGACCATGTTACGTGTACCTCAAATTGAAGATGCCCGGCCCCAAAGGAGTGATCACTGTCACCGGTGATCGGAAAAAGGCAGAAGAGTGCTTTCAGAAGGGCTCAAAGATTGCCGATTCCCAGGTGACAACGGTCGAGTTCGAAGAATACAAGCAAAATGCAGATCCGAGTGATTTGCTGCGATCCAAGAAACCCGCCACAGAATCTGCATTTCAGTCGTCCGGTGAGACGAAGCCTGTTCACATTCACCCGACCGACCCCGATGCAGCTCCGACCCACATCTCCACAACACTCGACCCGAAATAGGAAGAAGCGCTCATCCAGTTCCTCCGTGAGAACTGGGACATTTTTGCATGGAAGCCCGCTGACATGCCAGGTGTTCCCAGGGGACTGGCTGAGCATCGCCTAAGAGTCGACTCATCAGCAAAACCAGTCAAAGAGCATCTTCGGCGGTCCACCGTCCAGAAGAGAAAAGCCATTGGTGAGGAAGTGGCTCGACTGTTAGCGACAGGATTTATCCGAGAGATATACCACTCCGAGTGGCTTGCTAATGTCGTCATGGTTCCTAAGAAGGACAAATCACTCCGAATGTGCATTGATTTCAAGCACATCAACCGGGCCTGCCCGAAAGATCATTTTCCTCTCCCTCGCATAGATCAAATTGTTGACTCGACCGCGGGATGCGAGAGATTGTCTTTTCTAGACACCTACTCCGGGTACCACCAGATCCGTCTGTACGGACCCGACGAGGTAAAAACAGCTTTCATCACTCCATTCGGGTGCTTCTGCTATATCACCATGCCATTCGGCCTCAAGAATGCCGGAGCCACATTTATGCGAATGATTCAGAAGTGTCTACTCACTCAAATCAGTCGGAATGTGGAAGCATATATGGATGATATCGTCGTCAAGTCACGAAAAGGTTCCGACCTGCTCGACGACCTCACCGAAACATTTGCCAACCTCAGAAGGTATGATATCAAGCTCAATCCATCAAAGTGCACATTCGGAGTTCCTGGTGGCAAGTTACTCGGTTTTCTCGTTTCCGAGCGAGGGATCGACGCTAATCCAGAGAAGATCGGCACTATTCTCCGAATGAAACGCCCTGTGCGAGTGCACGATGTCTAGAAGCTTACTGGATGCTTGGCCGCATTAAGTCGATTCATCTCACGACTCGGTGAAAAGGCATTGCCTCTTTACCGACTGATGAAGAAGGCAGACAAGTTCGAGTGGACTCCAGAAGCTGATGCAGCGTTTGCCGAGCTAAAAGCTCTGCTCTCCACCCAGCCGGTGCTTGCTGCCCCAATCAGCAAAGAGCCTCTGTTGCTTTATATCGCAGCCACAGGACAAGTCGTCAGTACTGTGCTTACGGTCGAGCGGGAAGAAGAAGGAAAAGCTCTCAAAGTTCAGCGCCCAGTGTATTATTTGTCTGAAGTCTTGACTCCATCCAAGCAGAGATATCCTCATTATCAGAAGCTTGTGTATGGAATATACATGACCACAAAGAAGGTTGCTCGTTATTTCTCTGATCATTCCATCACAGTCGTCAGCGACGCTCCACTATCAGAGATTTTGCACAACAGAGATGCAACTGGTCGAGTGGCGAAATGGGCGATTGAACTTCTTCCCCTTGATATCAAGTTTGAGGCAAAGAAAGCCATTAAGTCCCAGGCAATAGCAGATTTCCTCGCCGAGTGGATTGAACAGCAGCAGCCAACTGAAGTTCACTCGGAGCATTGGACCATGTTTTTTGATGGCTCTAAGATGTTGAATGGTTCCGGTGCTGGGGTTGTCCTGGTTTCCCCCAGAGGAGATAAGCTCAGATATGTGCTCCAGATTCACTTTGATTCCTCCAACAATGAGGCAGAGTATGAGGCCCTCTTATACGGATTGCGCATGGCCATTTCAGTCGGCGTCCGTCGCCTGATGGTCTATGGCAACTCAGATTTAGTGGTCAACCAAGTGATGAAGGAGTGGGACGTGAGAAGCCCAGCCATGACTGGATACTGCAGTGCAGTGAGGAAGCTGGAAAAGAAGTTCGAGGGGTTGGAGCTCCATCATATACCCCGACTGAAAAATCAAGCTGCTGATGATCTAGCAAAGATAGGTTCCAAGAGAGGGGCCATCCCGAGTGGTGTGTTCTTGGAGCATATACACACTCCGCCAGTCAAAGAAGACCCTTTCACCGAAGAAGCTCCACAGCCCAAGAGTGCCACAGATCCGACTGAGGTTGAGGTCCTAGCAGTAGTCGACTTGGTCATGGAGGTCTTGGTGGTCATTCCCGACTGGACAGTTCCGTATATCGCGTATATCCTGAGAAAAGAGCTCCCGGAGGATGAGGAAGAGGCTCGACAGATCGTCCGTCGATCTAAAGCCTTTACCGTAATCAAAGGACAGCTGTATAGAGAAAGCGCGACTGGAGTTGGTCAGAAGTGCATAACACCAGAAGAAGGTCGAATCATCCTTAATGATATCCACTCGGGAACCTTTGGTCATCATGCGTCCTCTCGGACCATCGTGGCCAAAGCATACCGAGCCGGATTTTACTGGCCAAAGGCGAATGAGATGGCAAAGGAAATAGTGGATAAGTGCGAGGGATGTCAGTTCTACTCGAATATGTCACACAAGCCTGCATCGGCTCTGAAGACCATTCCACTCGTCTGGCCTTTCGCAGTATGGGGGTTGGACATGGTCGGTCCTTTGAGAACAGGGCGAAGTGGCTTCACGCATGTACTGGTGGCAGTCGACAAGTTCACCAAGTGGATTGAGGCTAAACCAATCAAGAACCTTGACGCCGGTGCTGTTGTTAGCTTCATCAGGGAACTGATATTCAGATATGGAGTCCCGCACAACATCATTACAGATAATGAGTCGAACTTTGACTCGGAAGAATTCAGGGATTTCTGCAACTCTCAAGGCACACGAGTCGACTACGCTTCAGTCACCCATCCGCAGACGAATGGGCAAGCAGAGCGAGCCAATGGCCTGATTCTCAAGGGATTGAAACCCCGACTGATGCGTGATCTCAAGCATGCAGCTGGAGCTTGGGTCAACGAACTTCCCTCGGTGCTTTGGGGACTGCGGACCACACCTAATCGGTCGACCGGAAGAACCCCATTCTTCCTGGTCTACGGAGCTGAAGCAGTCTTGCCGAGTGATCTTCTCCACAATGCTCCTCGGGTTGAAATCTACAACGAAGCAGAAGCTGAACAAGCGCGGTAGGATGCAGTCGACCTTTTAGAGGAAGAAAGGGAGATGGCTCTGATCCGGTCGACCATCTACCAACAAGATTTGCGTCGTTTCCACGCCAGAAATGTGAGGGGTCGAGCCTTCCAGGAAGGAGATTTAGTTCTCCGAGTGGATCAGAAGAAACCACACAAGCTTGCTCCTTCTTGGGAAGGACCCTTCATCGTCACCAAAGTTCTCCACAACGGGGCGTACTGTCTTTACAACGTCGAACATAATATCGACGAGCCCCAAGCTTGGAACGCGGAACTACTCCACCCATTTTACACTTAAGTTTATCACTCGGATGAGTTGCAATAAAGTACTCCTGTAGTTCATGGATTTCAAAATAATAGTGTCATAGTTCCTCCATAATTTTTGTCACTTTTTATTTTTGTCCAATAAAATTTTCCCCTCAGTGGGTGACTTAGCCGTGAATCCGTTCCGCCTAAGTTTGTAAAAATCCTTACCGAGTGGTGAGCCAGACTCCCACTCGGAGGCTTAGCTGCGAATCGGTTTCTCCTAAGATTAAATAAAATCCTACCGAGTGGTAAGCCAGACTTCCACTCGGGGGCTTAGCTGCAGTCCAAGTACTCGCCTAAGTTATAAAAATCCTACCGAGTGGTAAGCCAGACTTCCACTCAGAGGCTTAGCTGCAGTCCAAGGACTCGCCTAAGTTACCAAAATCCTACCGAGTGGTAAGCCAGACTTCCACTCGGAGGCTTAGCTGCAGTCCAAGTACTCGCCTAAGATTAAATAAAATCCTACCGAGTGGTAAGCCAGACTTCCACTCGGAGGCT